>NC_056736.1:145404893-145567393 GCF_019279795.1 Protopterus annectens | reverse complement strand
GCCTCAGAAATGTCCACCATGTTTAACAGTCATGATCCCCCTGTCAGACATCCAAACTGTGTACAGTCAACTGTGTGTAGATCACATATATGTGTACTGATCAGCTCCATGATGATTGCCCCCATGACCATTGAGATATGGATACTCAGGCAAAGAGGTCTATAGTTCTGGTGGTCAGTGCATGCACCACCTCTGTGCAAGGGTATAACACTTGCCATTGTCTAGTCAGCTAGGGTCCAGCCATTGGGTCCAGTATGATTGCAATGTTTTCCCAGTCATGTTAGTAATCCCTGTCAGATCCTATGTAGGATGCAGTCTGGGATGTTAGCATTTCCAATAGATGTGTATTCTCCATAGAGAGGCCATTTATGACCTGCTCTGTAGATATGGAAGTTATGGGACATGTTGTAGGAATGTCATGTGTCACATGTGTTGGGGACAAGGGAGTGAAGTTGAAGCAGAACGTGTGGGACTACAGGTTAGGTATGAGTACAGACCCATTATATGTGCCATCATTATGTATGAGTTCATAATCTGGGCCTGTCCTTTGACGTTACACATTTAACTACATTGTGCATTGTGGTTCTGCTTTGTGTAGGTGGCTAATGTTGTCACTTACTGTTTCTACACATCACACAAAACACTATGTGCTTGTTTTAGCTGAGGAGGTTGTGCCTCCATTTTAGGGGGGGGCACCCTCAACCCGACTGTCACACAGCAATACCCACCTCTTATTGTAGAGCCTGATAAAGGTAGCTATCCACCAGGCAGATGTGCTGTGCCTTGAGGAGCCTGTGTTCCTCCTGTCAGGTACAGCTGAGTTCATGCAGTTGTAATGTTGGTGGGATAATGCATAGGTGTATAGCTCTGCATACATGCCTGTTCCATCAGAGAGGGAGGTGCAATCAAGCTATGTAAACCATCTCACAGCAGGTAATAAATGGCTTTGTTGAAATATATGTATGTGTTGTCTACAGGGGGTTTACTGCGGGTAGTTTTAATGACACAGATCTGTGGTCAGATCCCACCAGGGAAGACCCCACATTGGGGAGCTACAGTGGTCACCCGTATTGGTAAACACATGATGCAATATGTTGGTTGCCCTTGGGGGGATGTCAAGGCACTGCTCCAGGGCATTGTAGTGAAGGATGCAGACTAACCTTTAGGCAAGTGAGCTTCAGCATGACTAAGCAATGCAGTTGGTGGTCACATGATACCACCTCACACCATGGTGTAATGATATATCTTGATAGATACACATACACACAAATACATACAATGGGTGCCTGGATTCATGGAGCTGCTCTTGTAGCTGGCTATTGCTTGATTATGTGCCCTTCCAGTACTGAATGGCACCTCCAGTGTCTCTGGGAAACTAAAGTGTTTCACAAAATCTGGATGTGTATCTATCCTTAATGAGTAAGTATACACCACCTGCATTACCTTGAACACTGTCATTTTGAGGTGTGAAGATGTGGACAGACATGTGATCTGGTATGGCTGTGGTGCTGTCCACAATCTTGAACCAGATGTCCTTGACTGCACACATGTCGGCATAATCCAGGGTGGGGACACCTTCCCAAGAGTGGGATTCATTGGTGCCATATCCAGCATTTAGCAGCATAACCATGATGATGTATAAAGATGGTGCTCTCATTGCCAACTTTTCCATGAACAGTGCATCTAAGATGCATTGTGGAGGTGTCAGTAGCCTTGGTCGGTACTCCATATCTCAGGGGTGAGAGATGAAGACCATCACTGGTGAAGCATTGATGTCTGCTGAGCAAGGCATCCCAGGCAGACATGGAGTAGATTCCCTGACAATGGCATCACACACTAAGGCAATTATTGACTTCCATCAATTTTCATGTGTATGGAGCCATCATCCTTGGTGAGGATCAGCTGCAGCTGAAAGCTATGCATATACCTGCAAGAGACACAGACTGGCTACACACATTCATCTGTCTGCATACAGGCCGGTGATGTATCTCCCTAGTCGTACACACCTGCAGGAACTATGATGTCAACATTATGTTAACTGATATTCCTTGATTTGTGGCAATGTGTGTGATAAGGCCTGTTGTATCAACCCACAGACAGCTATCTGTGATCTTTCCCATATGTAGCCACTTGACACAGACATCAGTGTGTCTCAAGATGTAATTACCTCTGACTAAGAGGTGTGATTTTGTGTTTTACCTCAGGTGTTTGACCAGTGAGTGAGTGGTGCATGCAGTATTATGTGTACGGTGCACTCCAGAGGCATGGTATTCTGAAATGTTTGTTTGGCAATGTGTCTGGTAAAGAGTTGCACACATGCAGGTGTGTGTGATGTGGGTGTAGGTGGTGCAGGATGTAAGCTGTGCAACCTGGCATAATGATCATTGACATATGTAATAACTGCTGCTGGAGACACCATGGCAGAAAAGTTTGAAATGCAATCACATCTGTCACATGTTGTGTTTGTGTGTCATAGGAGTAGAGGGGTGGGGATACACCCAACATCTCAGCAGCAGGTCCTGCAAAGTTAGGGTCATGATAACACATCATTGGGGTTGATATCCTGATATACAGTGTTTTTAGGCATATCTTGTAGTGAAGATGTGGATGCCTGTGCATGCATAGAGGACTTGCTCAACTTTGCTGACATGGCGTTGGCCTTGCAAGCATTCAATGCCTGTGAAGCAACTAGGCAGCACACTGGTTGTTGTGTGACATAATGTGGGAACACAGACATGTGTTCCAGGTACATAACTGTACAGTATGACATGCTTAGGACATGTGGCAGGTTGACACACATTGGCCAAAGGTGGCTAATTTGCTGCAGTAGGCCTCACAGCCATGTCATGCAGATATTCACCAGTAAAGTATTGAAGGGCAGGATGCATGTCTAGCTATGAAATTATCACCTATGATGACTCAACGCCAGTGTGCTGATTATTTCAGCAAGACTTGACATCTATGTCACAGGACAGTGTACATTATATTGTGGTGCTACAGCAGTGCTACTAATCTCCCTCTTGTCAGTTCCCTAGTGACATAACACCAAAACTGGAACAGAAGGCATAAGACATGCAAAAGTGAATTGAGTGTCCAAGTTGCAAGGGTATTTGAAGCCTACAGAGCCTTTTATGATCTGGGACACTTATGTGGATGAACAAACAAGTTGTGTCCTGCATGTCATCATGGCCTTTATAGTAATGTTTTGCATGTGATGACAGAAAATGTATTGGAACACGGTATCCCATGTGAGAGTGGTGTCAGTGAGACTAGCATTAGTAGTTGCCAGGCACTGGCAATTCAGTGGACTCCCATGGTTAGCGCAGTCTTCACAAGGAAATTGTGTCCTTTCAGTACACACTGCTTGGGTAGTGTCTAGCTGTAGAATACCTGTGTAAAACCCCAACCGTACCTTCAAAGGATATACATGTTACAGTTCCCTAACGTGTTTTCAGCACTCTGTACAGACACCCTGGATGACTCTCTTCTTGGAACATGCAGGAAGTAACTGCAACACTTAGTTGCACAAAGGACAACTAGCATGGAGTGCCAAGCAGTGTCCTCTGATCTATAAGTCATGTGACATGAAATGCAATGAAGAGAGGTAGCCTGGATACAAACAGTAACACTGTCGGAAACCTACTGACACTGGACCAAACACTGTTTGTTATGTTCAAGGCCAAATCATGTCTACCAACTGCAACTGGTGGATCTCATTCAGTGTTACACTATGCAGTGGATGATGGGAATATTACTCACTCTCCCTACCATGACCTGACAAGGTGTTTGATAATATTAGGCCAGCAGGCATTGGTGGAAATGGTGTAGGTTATCTACAGAGTGTTATGTCAGTTGGTGGATAGGCAAGTGTCTGCCAGTTATAATCTGAGAAGATAGCATTAGGAGACCTATGCTACAATGATGCCAGTCACCAGTAGATTTTCCCAGACATCATTAATGGCGTACCCTTCTAGCCATTCCCTCTCTGCAGTCACAGCCACTGTAAGTGACTTCTGACTAACTACATGAGCAGGTGATTGGATATCAGGAGCTGTCACTGAATTCCACAGAGAACCAACAGTTATCCAGGATGGACTGAGACACACATTCAGCTGTCCACACACCACACACACAGTTGAGCCATTACTCATGGACTTATGGACACAGAGAGCAATGTAGCCTTTGACTTTCACTGGTTGGTAAGATGTGGAGATGCATTCAATCTTGTACAACTTAAACAGAAATGTATCTGATGTAAATCCCACACTGTCATTGCTATAGTGAATGTGGCATTCATCACACCTATTATTGTGCACAATGGCACCCTTCCTATGTCACTACACAGGCCTATCTTACAATTGTAGCAGCCACACAGTTTCCATGGGTTGCCAATGTACATTGCAGATGACATGTTCTATGGAGTCCGTGTCTCCTAAATGCTTTGGAGGGGATGCATTCGGCTTCCATATAGAAAGGTGTCAGATCCTACTTTGTACCTCCCCCCATATCCATGATAGGACTAACACATGTCTTACCTGTTCTACACACCTACACCATCACTGTGGTATAAATAGTACATGCTGGAGAGACAGGTATGTAACACAGACAATCCACCCTATATGTAACAGGCCGCTCATGTATGAGAAGTACACATCTGCTGTGACAGATATCATGTTCAGTTTACACAATGGGATGTAGAACAAGACAATCATAGCTGTTTTCAGACAAATGTCTGTACTGGACACAGGAAATTTGTAGCTGGATCATCTCCATCACCACAGCTTGTAGATGTGTTAACTCACAAAACCCTGGTGACACTTATCAAGGGTATCATACCTTTTCACAGATTAGGGATGCATGAGTACACTGAATGACATCATTGTCCTTGTTAGCCTGTTATACACATATGGACCTATGGAGCCATGTACCTATAGTGCTGTACCTTGCTAAAAACATGTTTCTTCTGTGCTGACATTCTATCCTGTGCTGTGATAACTCTGGCTTTATTGCTGCTGAGTATCCATAGATGTCCCTAACACAATCCTGAAACAGAACAGGTCCATGGCACATCTTTCATTGTGTAAGTATAGAGACATTACAACATAATGCAACATAAATCCAAACCAGAGATAGAGAATAACCTTACCAAAGGTAATGCTGCCTACAAAAAGCAAATTGAACAGTAAAAATGGCAACAACCGCAACAAAGTAAAGTCCAAGATTTAATCACTAAACAGCATAAAACAACACAAAATCAGAGCAGCAACAATGATGTGTAAGCACTTTCAGGCTAATTCCCTTCTTCAGACAATTAACTAAAAAATCTAGCAGTTTAAATAATAAATAACAGCCAATTAAATCAGTAATTTATCCTCTTTTTCTTTAGGGCTGGCTTAAGGGGAATGGCATCATTCATTCGTGGAAATCTATGTGCTGTTAACTCTATAATCCACCTTGCTTTCTGATACTTTGTTTCATTCACCAGACACCCCCCAAAAAAAAAAAAACTCTTCTGCATGCTCTGTATTACTGGAAACCTCAAATCATGTCCAGGAAACTGATGAATGGGTTGATATAAGGCATTGTGCTCATTATGTAGCCTTACTGAGGCAAATGGTTTAAAATCCTACTTTTTAGCATACAATTTGTCTTCCCTACATTAAATTCTACACATAATCTACAGGTAGCTAAATATATCAGGTTCATAATCTTCCAACTAGCATATGTATAGAAATGATACACTCTTTTAGTAATGGGGTGTGTGAATGTGGTATCTGTGTTTATGTGAGGACATGCCTTACAGGTACCACAGGGTCTGGTCCCTTTAAATCTAGATTTAACCTGAAACTTTTTATTCCCTTCATGACATAATGCATCTTTAAGGTACTTATCCCTTCTAAAACTAAACACTGGCACTTCCCTTATAACTTTCTTTATCTTTTCATCTGTAAGAAGAATTTTCCAATTTTTCCTCACTATATTACATACTCCATGTATATTGTTGCTGCAATCAGTCTTATTTTATTTTCCTGTCATGTAGAATTGTTGTTCATAACATTTTCCTCTCGTTCGCATGCTAACCATGGACACATCTTGTCCTTCCTTTGACCAACTCTTTTCTGGATTATTCCCTCTACCTTGTGTTGTTTGTATCCTCTCTCATTAAAATTGTGTTTTAGATTATGCAATTCCATCCCAAATATGTCCTCATCTGTACATAATCTTGACACCCTGCCCAACTGTCCTACCACTATGTTGTTAAAGGTGAATCTTGGGTGCATGCTGTCATATGCTAATACATTGTTTTTCCTTCCAGCAATCTTTTCTATAGAGTGTAGTTTTAAAACCATTTTCATTTTGTATAACTTTTACATCTAAAAAATCCAACTGGATCTTGGATGATGTCATGGAAAAATCTTAAAAAAAGATGTGGTGGATTCTAAGTATTGCATAAAGGCTACAAGTTCTCGCTGCTCATCATACCACAACAGGAAGATGTCATCCAAAAAGCATTTATAAAAACAAATGTTATTGAACCAACCATGGTATTTTCCTAAGATATGATGTTGCTCCCAAAATGCCATAACTAAATTGGCATATGTGTTGGCACAAGGGGTGCCCATGGCAACCCCTTGCACCTGGTGATAATGTTTGTTTTGACAAACAAAAACATAATACTCCAAAATAAGTCTAAGCATCTCTAAAATAATTAGTATCAAATGTACACAAATCAGAAATTAATCTAGACAAAACTGTTAAACCATACTCATTGCTGATTGCAGTAAAGAGACTATTTACATCTAAGGTTACCATTATATAAGTTTTCCTTACTTCTGTTCACCTGATAAACTCACTTAGACTCATTAAAAAGTCACCTGTATCTTTTAAAATATGTGTAACTTGTGTTAATACTGATCTCAAAGTACATTCTACCCAAATTGAGATGTTTTCTGTCATCCACCCCCTGCCTGATACTATTGGCCTTAATGGGGGGTTTCCTGTCTTTGTATATTTTGGGTAAGGCCTTAAAAATAGGAATAACAGGATTTTCTGTATTCAAGAACATATACAAGTCCATGTCCATCAGCCCTTCATCTTTCAAGACTTATAAACATTTTCTAATTCTAGAAATAATATTATTAACAACAATTGTTGATATTTGCATGGAAGTTGTTGTATCCATTAACATTTCACTTAATTTAGTGTAGTAAACATTTCTTTTCATTATAACTACTGCTCCTCCCTTATCAGCAGATTTAATAATGATTTGTGTGTTCTGTTGTAAGGAAGTTAATGCTTCCCGCTGTGTTAGTGTTAGGTTAAAGAACTTCTTATTATAATTACCCCGTAGATAACCTCCAGTTTCCTGTTCACAAACTTTGATAAAAGTATCCATGGTAGAATTAAATAAAGGGACAAATGTACTAGGTTGCCTTAAAGTTACTTGGTTAGTATTTTCACTCCCAAATATGTGCTTTAGCATAACATTCCTGCCAAACATTACGTCCAATGTAACATCACTAAAATTGCTGTTGTTACTAGGAATGAAAGTAAGTCCTTTGTTCAACACATACCTTTCAGTTTCAGATAGGACGTGGTCAGATAAATTCTATACAATATTAACATCATCATCAGTCACTGAGAAGTCCTTCTCCTTTTCACGTCTCTCATGTCTTGCTGTGATCTCCTCCATTTGTTTTTCTTCTTGGTGGGAACTGGTAAAAAAGAAAAAGAACTCTGACTATTGTCTGTTATGCGAACAGTTTTGGGTCTCAGCCCTAGTTGTATGGAGCCCTCCCCCATCTCTAAAGTGTCCGTGAGCAGCAATGAGTATGGTTTAACAGCTTTGTCAAGATTAATTTCTGATTTGTGTACATTTGATACTAACAAGTTCCCCATTAAGGAAACCATGGATATTTCCCTACAATGATGCTACCTTTTCCTGTAGAAAAGCTATTGTTTCATTGAGGAGTTTTGCTGTTGGTCATTGTGTTTGCTAACAAAACTTCTGATGCTGTTAATGGCATTCTTGTTGGTAATCTCAAACGTGGAGTAAGTGCAATAAATCCTTATGGAGCCTGACGTGAAGACCAAGCAGAAGTTAGTACAACTTGTACTACCTAATGTATCCCTAGTGATTAGCCTTCCATAATGAAACAGAGCATAGAGGACAGCTTGGAATCCTTCTTAGTGGTTTTGAATATTACTCTAGATAAGTGAATTAGGACAGGTTCACTTGGTGAAAACACTGCCATCCCAGCTAACTGGAGAAGCATTATAAACATATATGGACATGGATGGAACTGATTACACAGACTATGGCAAACATAAGAATGAAATGCGGCATAGGGCTGGGGCAACCTCCAAAGTGCAAGCCAGAAAACTTTATAACTACATATTTAATGCTAACAAACTAGTAAGAACCCATATACATGAACCTAAAACATACTTTTTAAATGTATTATTAGAACTTGATAGCAACAGTAAAGTACCAATGGACCAATGCATTAGAGCTTTACCTGGTATTGTAAGAAAATGCATATTGCAAAGTGTTCTTAAGAACTCTGACAAGCTAGCAGCTTATTAATTTATGCAATGTTCAAAACATAGTTGTATGTAACTAAGACTAAAGATGCTATAATAACGTGGCATATTCTGTGTAACAGAAATCGTAAGTAATGGGTTAACCTTATTAAAATGTGGATGGAGGAGGCATCACAATTTGCAGAATACAGAGGAGAATGCTTATAGCAGAAATGCATGCATACTACAGATAAAGTTCTGGAATGAGATAGGATTGCAGCTAGATTTAGTGAATCACTGATATTTGATTGTGTTACAACTAAGTTAATGAAATGTAGTGTATATGTGGAAGGGAAAGCAGAGCTGCTATAATCTGTCAACATGATTGCTTTTGCTATGGGTCCCCTGATATGTAAGCATAAGATTAGTAACAAAGAGTAGAGAAAATATGCAATCATGATTATAGAAAGGAATACCCCCTCAGACATGCAGAAAATAATTGTGTTGTAGGAAATGTTTTATATTCTGTAGAATATAACTCATAACTTGGAGATTTTCTCTATTTTAAAGCATTGTTGTAGATGAGAGGGAAAGGAATCTCCATGAAACAATCTGACCAAATCATTCCATTTATAAAAAAGAGGTAAAATAGCAAAATAATAACTGGAAGTGCCCATTCAATATAAATAATTGGGGGGGGGGGTGCAATAAAGTGACATTCATATAGAAATGCATAATCAAAACCAGGAGAAAGAAGTTAGCACAGAGGCTACAAATGTGGATATAATCAAGCTGTGATTAAACTATAAAAAGGAACTTGCAATGTACCTTAAACTGACAAATTATAGAGCACAGAAACCATATTCTGTAGCAGATATCAGTATAGGAACTGATAGAGAACTCTGAAGTTAGAATCCTCACCAGACAGTGGTCTGCATGAAGACTCACAAGAACAGCTGGCAGAAAGGATTGGGAAGAGAGACTGGATAAGCAATTCACAGAGAGACAATGGGCAGATATATGTGTATCTCCCAAATATGCAACAAAGTCTAGAAGGTTTAGGATCTTTGCCTGGAAGTGTTTACATAGATATGTTTATACCCCAAGTAGACCACAAATAAGTTTTCCACAGGTGGATAGCGAATGTTTGAGGTGTGTTTGGCAAGAAAGAGGTAGCTGGGACCATATTTTTGGGAAGTATGATGAGCTTGCAGACTTTTGGGATTCCCAGCAGACCACTCTGTCAAAGATGCTGGGTAAATAGACTGGGCTGACTGAGGAGATGATTTTTTTGAGTTATGCTACAGAGTCGGAATTGCCTAGACATAGTAAAACCTTGCTGAATCTAATTATGGTGGCTGCCAAAAATGCAATTACTA
Source organism: Protopterus annectens (assembly GCF_019279795.1). Taxonomy (NCBI): domain Eukaryota; kingdom Metazoa; phylum Chordata; order Ceratodontiformes; family Protopteridae; genus Protopterus; species Protopterus annectens. Next base: position 145,557,491 of record NC_056736.1, on the reverse strand, counting down.
GGAAATGGAAATCAAAGTCTAGAGCAACTTTACTAGAAGTAGTGAATATAATAACAGAGATAAAACAACTGGAAAAGCGGTCTTTAGAAAAGGGAAGGAACAAACTACATAGGAAAAAATAGGAATTGTGGGAACAATATATACAGAGCAGAAATGAGGTTTAAGATGCAGGATTTGAATGAGCTATGTAAAGCTTAAACTCACAATGACTGGATGCTTTATAAGTGATGCATAATGTTTACAACTACAGCTATTTCAGTGGTGTCTATGATGTAAACTGCTTGTAACTAAAGTGATATCATGTATGTTTTTCATTTATATAAATGTAAGATTGCCTTTGTCATATGTGTAAATTTAATAAAGATGTTTGGGAAAAAAAAGAAGAGCTGGCACAGAAATAGAGAAGACAGAAATAGGAATGGTGCACTTAATGGCAAACCCCTAGAACAAACTTGGTATTGAAAGGAGATAGGTGGGAAAATATAGAGTTCTTAAAACATTTCTGAAAGCATCTTGCGGAAAATTCAAATAAATGCAAACTCAAACAAGTATCTGTAAGCAAAGTAAAAGAAAACCTGATTTTGCTCAGAGATACCCTTTGCACAGGGAGGGCAGCACAGAGAATGAAATGAATATGAGAGGGTGGTGTCCACTCACTAAGGCTAAAGAGGGAGGCCTAAAAGGAAAGAGTGTACTTAAGAGGCTGATACGGGTAGCAGGGAAATTAAAGCACAAGGGGCCGGATTCACGAAGGCTTGCATGGAGTCTTAGAGTAGAGTAAGACTCCATGCAGCCGTCATGTCCAACGAGCGATCCAGGAACAGCCTGTAGGGGCGTGTAAGAGAGCTCCTAAAATGGCTCTTACACGGCCAGGGCTGGGATATGCAAATTACCTCAATTTCAGGTGAAAGGCATGCAAATGAGGTAGATTTATGATTCAGGAAACCTGAACCTGTCCAAGTAAGAGCAGTGTTATTTGCAGAAATGTACTCAGTTGACAACTGAGTACCGTTCTGCAAATAGCAAAACGGAGCCGTGACAGCTCCAAATAAAGGTTGCATCCAGTGCAGGAAGCATGCCAATGGCCATATGCAATATGAAAATAAAAATATTTTTTTTTCGCCGATTTCCGATGTTTAAGCGTAGCGCAGCACCGTGCAAACGGGCTGCGCTCTAAAACCCAGAATACTAAAAATTAAAACCCACAAATGTGGATTTTATTGAAATTGTTAATGTGCAATGCAAGGGAATGGCAGGCTGAAGACAACATGGCCACCGAGTAGAGGTTGCTAAGGGGGGAAGCTCAGTCTAAGAGATGTAACCAAGCATCAGTAGGCAATCCTATGTAAATGAGTGTTAGGATAGTGAATCGCAAGTTTACATAGCAAATGAACACCGTCAGTGGAGTGTAGGAGTAGGATATGGGGAGTAACAGAGTAGAAGATAGGTGACATCTCGAGGGTGGTATGTATAAAAGAAGTGAAGCTCATTGAGCAGAGTAGCATGTGTCAGCTGTCATTTATACATCATGAAAAGAGGTGTGTCAACAAGTAGGCTAGGGAAAGCCAAGAAATGGAAAGTGTATGCCATGGATAACACCAAAGTTTCTTGCTGAATGGGTATGGGCGCGTGTGCGTGCGTGTAAACCTGAGTAAGACAGAGTGGCAGAAAAAAGATGGAAAATCCACCCAAGAATGGCCAATCAACGAAATCCACAAGTGTTCCAATTAAAATGTAGTCCTTTAATATGAATAAAACTTCGACTTGAAAATAAAATGAAAAATAAAAAAACTCAAAACTGTCCCTTGAAGATATCCGATAAGCGCTTTCGACTGTTGTCTTCCTCAGATCGTATAAGACACTAGGGACTTCCATTTCCTTTTATATATGAAATATTATACTGTTTGACCAATCACCATTGATGAATACTTAGCAACATCCATTCCTATCTTGTTATCTCAAGATTAATTTGCATGTAATCAACTCTATACTTCTGTTTCCCGCCTTTATTGAGTATGTAAATTAGATGTTCTAGTCCTTCATTTTGATTGGATGTATATTGTGTTATTGATGATAATGTGAGCAAAGTGAGTATTTACTCTTCCATCTTCCTTTAATTCTCAAGACCAATAACAGGTGGCGCTGTTCTAAATGATGTAGTATCCAAAGTAAATAGAAGCATTCATAAACACTCCAAATATTAAATCTTCGAAGAGATTTGTGAATATAACTTTCTATTCATTACAATGCTATGCAGGTATGATGGATCTTTACCTGCATAACCAAAATAATGCCACTTAAAATTATGGAATTACAGTAAGTATCCTTCAACTAAATTATATCACATTTTGGAAAATACAACCAATGCCTGCTTCAGATGTTATCTCTAAAATACCAAAGTCTTGCCAAAAACAGGAAAGCGTATGGATAGAACAGCAACGCTAACTGTTCACTTTCCAATTTCTTTCAAGCAAAGGCATTCTTGGGTGGATTGTCTGTCTTTTTTCTGACCATTCTTGGGTGGATTTTCTGTCTTTTTTCCAGCCATTCTTGGGTGGATTTTCTGTCTTTTTTCTGCCAATATTGACTGTTTTTGTGACAGACCAATTTTAGCGTTTGGGAGTTATTTATTTATTTATGAGTAAGACAGAGTGCGTGCGTGTAAGTGTGAGTGCGCACGTTTAAGCCGGAGTAAGCATGTATAAGGCTGTTTAAAGAGTTGTAAGCGCGTTTGCGCTGGTGTGCATGCATATTAACCCGAATAAGCAAGTTTTAGTCCGTGTAAGCATGTGTGCATGCGTGGGAGCTGCTGCGCGTGTGTTTGCACTTGTGTGCGTGGCGCTCCCCCCCCCTGAAGAAACAGAAAGGAAAAAGGAAGCACAACAAATAGTATGAAACTACCAGGGAGTACTATCAGAGCTAGCAGGTGAAAACAATCAGAATCAGGCAATTACACAGGCAGTACACTATCCCAGTCCAGCCTAGCACTTAAAACTCTGCAAACAACAGTCCATTATGTTTCTCACAACAGACACTGCAGTAAGCTAATAAAAGTGAAAACTGAAAAAGCTTTACTGAGACAAAGAAATGTTAGGGGCTGCCATTGCTGTTATAAGGCGACATATGCAACATGCTGAGGGTGGTGACAATGGAAATGCTGCTGGATAACCCACAGTGAGGGGACGAAGAAGAGTGTACAGGCCCAGGGTAACCTACCAGGGGCTACATGAGCTGGAGATAGTGGAGCGCTATAGAGTGGACAGAGACCTCCTGCAGCAAATTGTTGAGCTGTGCAGGCCACGCCCCACACACAGAACCAACTGAGGGGAACCCATCCCAGTGGTAACTAAGGTATGTGTTGGCCTAAGAATATTAGAAATAGGTACCTTCCAGAGACCAACTGGTGATATGATGGGGATATCACAGGCATCAGCATCCAAGGTACTACACCAGTTCCTGGATGCCATGTCAGCACATGTCGGTGATCATGTATATTTCCACAATTCCCATGAGGTATTGGCCAGCAATATGCATCTCTTCTAGCAAATAGCGGAATACCCTGAGGTAGTGGGTGCAATAGACTGCATGCACATACGCATCAAAGCACCAGCTGGTGAGCGGGGTAGGGTCTACTTCAACTGCAAGGGCTTCCCCTCCATCAACTGCCAGGTCATGTGTGATGCCCAGGGCATAATACTGAATGTGTGTGCAGGCTGCCCTGGAAGCTACCATGATTCCCATATCTGGCATCTGACGCAGCTGTACCAGACATTTGCCAATGGGGACATCCCACATGGTCACCTAGTGGTGGATGCTGGCTATGCACTGGAGCCGTGGCTGATGACACCCATCAGAAACGCACACACACCTGAACAGGAATGCCATAATGAGGCACATGCACAAACACGTAATGTAATAGAGCATGTGTTTGGGCTGCTCAAGTCACGGTTCCGGTGCCTGGACACATCTGGTGGAGCCTTGCAGTACTCACCAACTACATGTACCCAAATTGTCATGGTATGTCCTATGCTACATAATATGATCCTGCAAAAACAGCTGCAGCAGGACCAACATTGGCCTGGGCCAATCAGCCCCCCACCATTGCCAAGGCCATCGCAGGCAGAGTGTGACTCAGAGGAGGAACAACCTGAGCCTGCCCCAGTAGGCAGAAGGAGGAGTACCCAGTATGCTTTGGCCTTGGCAAAGAGGCAACGCATAGCACATACACTGGCTCAGTAGGAACTCTGGAAAATGATACCTCTCTCCGACTCACACATATAGTAAAAGGGATGCCTAAGTTGACACTATCTGCTTTCAAACATGTACAGGGAGTGTAGTATATGCATCCGACATAGGCGGCCCTGCAGCACCACCTAAGGCATGATTGCCATGTGTTAAGCAATATAAAGCAGTGCTAAACAGCATTTACCACCATGTAGTGTATGCAAACAAAATCGCAGACACCAACTAGCACAACTGTGGTCAATGTTCAGTAATATTGGGCAACGTCCAGCAATGTTGGTGAATATTGAGCAATGTCAGACAAGCCTGGTCTAAGTAGGGCATAGCTGAACAAAAGCCAACATGCTCATATTTGCTTAACGGGCCCTTAAGCAGTCTGGTCTGCTCAGTATGAAAATATAAAGCAGTGATGGGCCTCAAACCCAGGATACTGTGCACTATAGCCAAAGTACTGAACCACTAAACCATGACAGTATTGCAGCAGTCAACCTGTGTGAAGGAATTTTGATAAGTCTATGCAAAGAAGTGTGTGTTTTTATACTAAGCATACAGTACGCAAAGGTCATTGAGAAGGACTACGCGACAACGAGGTACTGTCCTGTAATCTACCCCGACCTCCCTCTCAATATCGCGCTAAGGAAGAAAGTGATACCTAAAGTGTAGAACAGCTCAGAACTAAACTATCTACCAACAGCCCAGAACTGTACTATCTACCAAACACTTTCATCTACAAGGTACTGTCCTGTAATCTACCCCGACCTCCCTCTCAATATCGCGCTAAGGAAGAAAGCGATACCTAAAGTGTAGAACAGCTCAGAACTAAACTATCTACCAACAGCCCAGAACTATACTATCTACCAAACACTTTCATCTACAAGGTCAATATCCTACTAAAATGAAAGCTACTAATGTATTTTACATTGTAAAGTATCCCTAAACTAGCTTGCGAACTGGGTTTCACACACAGCAGTAAGACGCAAACAACAGTATCTTCTCCTCACTTACTTGGAAAATTAGTGTGAATTCTGAGTAAAACAGAGGAGCTAGTCCCAAACTATAAGCAAAAGTGCAGCTACTATTATGCTTCACTTGTAGAGCCCTGTAGCAAGGAAAAAACATCTACTAGTGTATTACCTGGACTTGCTCTGTGTGGAGTGGGATTAACCCCCACCCCCTGCCTATGACGAATGCGAGGTATCATAACTCCCTAAGAGCCCGCCATTTTTAGTCATTTACTGCTGTGTTGCAATCTAAGTTTGTAGGCGCATCTCAGGGGTATGTAACATCACATAAAACCAATGTATTTATAATTATAAATTACAGCGCATCCTAAAGTGTAATTCTAACAGATGGTTCAGTTATAAATGTGATCTAAGTGTAGCTCTTACAGCTACGACCACACTGTAGAATAATTTAGCTCACAAACTGTATTCAGCGTCTCGCTACCTTCTCACGCAGTTACTCACTCAGAGGTAGCGTGTACCCACTAGTAGCGTCACCTGCTAGGTAAAGGCCTGTGAATTGTTTGTTTTGACTACTTTAAACAGTTATATTTGAATTACTATGTTAAATTGAAAGAGGACACTATCAGCGACTGCTGTGTTTAAGGACATTGATGTGTTTCAGTATTAGGAATAACTAAGCAAAAATAGCGAAGTGTCCTTTGTAACCAAACTGCTCAATTATTAGCGACTGGTCTTTTCAGGGCAATAATGAAGTCTAAAATGTGTTGCATTTATCCTGAATGATAGAGTGAGTCAACTCAAAACGACTGTTTGTTCCATTAACCTGTTGGCTCAGCTTACTAACAGATCTTTATATACTTGTTGGATTGCAATTAAGTTTAAAAGGGAGTTCAATCCCCTGCTCTAGGCTCTGTTACATACAAACTGCATTGAAACCTGTACCCTAACTCTACTTTATAGCTTTGCAATTAATAACTGTAAAAGCAAGCTGAATGTTTTTCTTTTTATTTGTTCAGGTACTGTCCTGTAATCTACCCCGACCTCCCTCTCAATATCGCGCTAAGGAAGAAAGCGATACCTAAAGTGTAGAACAGCTCAGAACTAAACTATCTACCAACAGCCCAGAACTATACTATCTACCAAACACTTTCATCTACAAGGTCAATATCCTACTAAAATGAAAGCTACTAATGTATTTTACATTGTAAAGTATCCCTAAACTAGCTTGCGAACTGGGTTTCACACACAGCAGTAAGACGCAAACAACAGTATCTTCTCCTCACTTACTTGGAAAATTAGTGTGAATTCTGAGTAAAACAGAGGAGCTAGTCCCAAACTATAAGCAAAAGTGCAGCTACTATTATGCTTCACTTGTAGAGTCCTGTAGCAAGGAAAAACATCTACTAGTGTATTACCTGGACTTGCTCTGTGTGGAGTGGATTAACCTCGCCCTCGCTTCGGCTCGCTCCGCCCACCCTGCCCCGTATTCCACCTGCCCCCAGTACCCCTATATTTATACTTAACTAACCACACCCTCCTTTATCTCTAGCCACTCAAAACTCTTGGCCCACCTCTTTCACTGCCTCCAAGTCCACTAGGCTCACAAATCACACTGCCTCACTCCCCACCGCCTCCCCAACCAATACCAAACCACCTACACTAACTATCTTATAACCAATCAAGCAACAGTATGAAGTCCTTAACACCCCATATCACTATACCAGCCCAAAAACTGTAACTCTCACCCTACCAATTCTTATCACACTATACCTGCTAACTATATACGAGTCCCAGACACACCCAGGTTTTCATTATCCAAAGTACCAAACTAGTACTCCCACATTTCTGATCAACACTAATCACCCTACTCACTACCTAATCAACAAAACACCGCTTACTCACTTCCACTACTCCTATAAACCAAACATAATCTACCCCAAGTCCAAAACATAGATAAACTACTACATAAACTGATGAAGCTAATAATGTATCTTAGAAAAACATAAATATAGATGGAGACATACATCCAAACCCAGGCCCTCCATCAAATGACAGTGCAAATAAAACATCCTTGTTTCCAAGACCTCCTGACTCCTTCTTATTTGCCACCTTAATATTAGAAGCCTAAATAATAAAATTCATAATCTACATGCTCTTTTAGCAACTTACCTCCCTGACATTATGTGTCTCACAGAAACCTGGCTCAAACCAGAGACCAAAGATAACGAAATCCTGCCACCTGGCTACAACATATACAGGACCGATCGCCTCAAAAAGAGGTGGTGGTACTGCTGTGCTCTTCAAAAGCACACTCAACGTTACCCTACACCCCACTCAGCCACCGAAATACCCAACGAGAATTAACAACCCTAAAACTACAACTAAATAAAGAAAAAGTATTAACCTAATCGTAATCTATATTCCCCTGGGAACAACTCTGACACTCTTGAGAACACTCTAAGTTGGCTGACAAATAACTTCCCACAAGAAACCATAATTCTGGGAGATGTCAACATTGACTGGAATCAATGTGTGTCAGAGACAGACCCAACCAATATCAATCTCCATGGCTTCTCACAAAATATTACCACCTCTACTAGAATTGGCAGCAACAAAAAAGAAAGTATCCTAGACTGGATACTCACTAACCATAAACCCGAACTTATAAATCTGGGACTATTACTAATGAGCTCAGTGATCACCTCATTACTTATATGGTAAAAGCAAAGTGGTAGCTGCCACCTCCTGTACTCAGGACTGTTAGAAGCACCAAACATTTTGACATCACTAGATTCAAATGAGCTGCAGTCCTGTAACTGGTCAATCCTAAAACACCTCCCACTAGAAGAAGCTGTAATAAAATTTAACTCCACATTTCTAAACATACTTGACACACATGCCCCAAACGGTTAATCAAAACAAAAGCTCTCATAGCACCATGGCTATCAAAAGACTCCACAGCCAAAATCAAAGCTAGAAACAAAGCATGGAATAAATGGCGTACTACCAAGACACCCCTAGACCGTACCAACTTCCAAAACTAAGAAATGACACAAAAAATCTATCTTAATGGACAAAAAGAACTACTATTTCCAACTACAACATAAACATCAAAACAACCCCAAAAGTTTTGGACAGGAATAAACAAACTTCTCCATCCAGGCAGGTCCTCCACCCCACACCAGCAAACCTAACTATGAAAACCCAGATGAAGTGGCCACATCCTTTAATACCTTCTTCATCGATGTGATCAAATCCTTAGCCAACCAACAAGTAGCCCCTGCTCCCTAACCACAAGTCCCACCCAGAAGACCACGCCGTTATTCAACCTACAACCTGTCCCTACTGCATACATCCGATCCTTACTAAGGAAACTAAAGCCAACCACTCTCGCGGCAGACCTACTTCCAGCAGACTTTCTACAAAAGCTGCGGATGTTATAGCCTATCCCATCTCAATCTTAATTAATCGGACCATAACTGAATCCACAATCCTCCATATGGAAAATCTCCCATGTCATCCCCTCCATAAAGGTGGCTCATCCACTGACCTCTCAAACTACAGACCAATAGCCATTTTGTCACCACTGGCAAAATCATGGAAAAAGTATTCACAAACAACTCATCCACTACCTAACTCAGGAAAACCTGCTAACCAACTCCCAGCATGGCTTCAGGCCCAAACATAGCACTACTACCGCTCTCCTCTCTTTCACAAACACTATCAATCTTAACCGAATGACAAAAAATTTCTTCAGCCCTCTTCTTGGACCTATCACAAGCTTTTGATATGGTCAACCACAAACTCTTGCATGCAACCCTAAAAACTCTCTATCTAGATAACAAAACCCTAGACTGGTTTCATGCCTATCTTTCTGATAGGCAACAAGCTGTGCTCTGGCAAAGCAAGCTCTCCGACCTCATACCCAACACCATAGGAGTCCCCAAGGTTCCATACTTGGCCCTCTTCTATTTTCCATCTTTATTAATGATCTTAACAAAGTCATCCCAGAGTCTACATGTATTCAATATGCTGATGACTCGACTTTAATTTGCTCAGATAGATCCCCAACTATTCTATTATCCAAAACTCAAGACTGTTTCACTGCAGTTGAGAATTGGTTATCAGAACGCCAACTGATCCTTAATCCAAAAAACGAAAATGCTACTCTTCCATCCTACCCATAAAACACCAACTTTTCCCTTTGTGTACAATCCAACAATGGAACCACCATCACCCCGACCCTCATACCAAGCTATTAGGGGTTACCATTGACAACAAACTCAGATTTGATGTGCACATCAACCAAACTATCAAAACTGTTAATAAGAAACTGGGGTCCCTTTATAGAATAAAATCTTTTCTGACTCCCACGGCTAAAGTTGCCATTGCTCGCACCCATCTCCTTTCTACCCTCTTGTATGCCTCCCCATACTTACAAATCCCAACAAATCGGATCTATCTAAACTCTCTTGTTGTTATAATCATATTGCAAGATTTGCCACAGGCCTGCCCTACAAAACCCATCACTGTACTAATCTTCAGAACCTAGGTTGGATAGAACTACCAAACCTACTTCTACAGAAGCAACTTATTATTGCTTACAAAATACTCTCTCAACCTGAAAACACTCCCGGCCTGTCTGGAATAATTACCCCTTATACCAACCTAAATAGACTAAGATCATCTCACAGATTACTCGCACAGACAATCAAATCCTGTAACTCAGGAGGTGACTCTCTGTTTTCAAACACAGTGGGTAAAATATGGAACTCTCTTCCACCTAGTCTCACCGAATCAACCTCCCTAAATACTTTCAGAAATGGCCTCTCCCACCACTTCAAATCCCACTGGCTTTGCCAATGTTCTAATCCAGACTAACCCATAGCTCCCCTCAACCTCCTCAGTGAAATTACTATCCTCCTAGGCCTCAAGCCATCTACTCTCCCCCTGAAACTAACTACTTGTAGGTTTGTTTCTTATAATAATTGTTCACTGTACATCCTAATGTAACTTTTTCTTACCTGTGTATACTAACTATATGATGCTTTGTTTTTCTCTTTATAATTGTTATTGTACATACTAATGTAACTTTTTTCTTCCCTGGGTATTTAGTGCATAACTACAATCGTATGTTAGCTGTCAAACATTGTTGTAACCTACTATGTACTATTGGAACTTTTTGTAACCTACTATGTACTATTGGAGCTTTTCTCCCCGGGCCTCCGCTGAAAATGGACATGTGTCCAGTCGGACTTTCCCGGTCAACAAATGTAAAATAAAATAAAATAAATAAATAAATAAATAAAGTATTTCATGGAAACCCTGCAGGCACAGCATAATCCTTGTGGAGTTATGACACAAAGGTGAGTCCTGCAGTGAGAACAGAACCTGACTTCCAACACACACAGTATAAATGTTAATATCGGTCATGTTCGCACACATCAACCAATGTAGTGGACCTCAGATAGCAACATACTGAAAGCTCACACTGGGCATGCTCACACACTTGAATAAATGAGACAAATGTCAGGCACCAAAACACGGAATGGAAGAACTGGGCATGCTCACACACTTAGGCCATGTCTGAGTACAGCAGTGGGCCATGCATATCTGGCAGTTGCATGTGTTAACCCAGGAACCTGTCACTATACAGTATTCCGCCCTGTGCACACAGTCATATGACAATAGACACATCTCTAATATAGTGGAACCCTGTCATAATCAAATATGTTCTGCAGATACCGAAGTTGTTCACAGAAACTGGTAAAGCAAAGATGATAAAGACCTGCAAACAGTATCAGCAATAAACACTGTGCATCTTGAACATTAGCATAGGTTCAGAGGTCGATACTAGGCTATCTGCCCTAGGGCATGTACAAGCCTAGCCAGAGTGTGTTTGGCATTCGCAACCCTGTCAGATTACTACACTGTGTGTGTTAATAGTAGGTCACACAAGATAGCCCATGTACGTTTAGGCTAGTGTGTCTCTGTCTAGCAGGGACACAGAAGATATCCCAGGGGTAAACATACAATCACCCATACAGTCATCAAGATGTCTCCAGTGGGTGGTCAGTGGGTGGCTCTGCCTATGTGAAACTTGGATTACATTCTGGAGTGAGTGGAGCCTCTGGGATAAGAATCTGTCCCACCACAGTGTCCTATTAACATCTGTGCTGAGGTATATGTCCCTGGAGTGTGTAGCTCCAAGGGAGTCGGATATCCTGAGGTGGAGCATGTCCAGCAATTCTGGGTTGGGTATATCTGTAAACAACAGGCACACATCATATCCGAGTAGGTGGTAAGCAACTGAGTAGAGCTGGAGTTACTGCATCTGAACTGTGCAAGGCATCTGTGTGAGTCCCTAGATCTGCTTGGTGAGGAACGTCCGTGGCCAGTGCAGTTGCTGCATGTGTCAGGTAAGGTACACCCCAAATGTGGCATTGTAACCAAGCATGGATGTGATGAGTATAGGGGCACAATGACCTCACTCGATCTAGATGTGAAACCATATAGGATAAGGTGGCCCACATAGAAGGTGTGGCCAACCACTTTGGCAACGTGAATGTCAAAGGCGGCAGTACGAACAAGTCATGTCCCCAAACCCCTAACAACTCCTACAGTATGTAATGGAGTACTACCTATGTGGTAATGTGTGGGCATGTTGTTATTCCCAAAGGGGATGACTATGCAACTAATGGCATTTAGCTGTAGGCCATGGCTCAGGCACCAGTCATCCATCTCTGTGAGACCCTGTTTGAGTATGCATGCGGCAGCTGGAGAGTTGATCATGACACCCAGTTTGCAGTCAAGTGCAAACATGTTCAGCCATATTCCCCCTGTGGTAGCCTGTATGTCAAACAAATATATACTGAACAAGAGAGGTCCCAGGACCGAGCTGTGTGGGATGCCATGTGTAACTGGTGTATAGTTAGACAAGGCACCTGCAATTCTGACCATGTGGGTGCTATCCCTGATCCAGGTATCAATCCATCGTGTGAGATATATGTCCATATCGACGCTGGTGAGCCTATTCATAATGGACAAGTGGGTTATTGTGTTGAAGAGTTTTGTAGGGTTCAGGTAGGCTGTGTGGACAGCCGTCCCTGTGTCAATGGACCTGTTAGCCATTTAAAAAATACAAACAGTTTCAAGAGGCAAGATCTGCCCTCAACAACGCTGAAATGTGTAGGACACAGTGTCTATAGGTTCCCGATGTCTATGTGTATGAGTCCCATGACAATACGCTCCATAGCTTTGCAGAACAGGCTACTTAGGCTTATAGGGCAATATTGTCTGTGGTCCATTGTGGCACCAACTGTGTGGAGCGGGACCACTGTTTCTGTACGCCATTCCTTGGGTACATATCCTGTGGTAACTCTGATATTGAACAGTGATGTAATGTGAGGGTTGCGTCTGTCATGATGCTCATGTAAGATGCAGGCTGGGACACCGTCTGGTCAGATTGATACTGTGATGTACGCTTTGGGGAGGGCAGCACTCACCTGTTACTGTGTGATGTCAGGGAGGTTATACTCTGTTGGGATGGATAGTTGCTCCTTAGGGGGGATGGGTGGGAGACATCTGCACTGAATCTGTTTGCCAGGATGTTGGCAATGCCAGTGGGTTCAGGGTAGGTTTAGTCAGTATGCATTAACTCACAGCATATCAGTGAGTGTCCACCCAGGTTCCTGACATAACTGAAGAAGGCTGTGTGATAGTCCTACATGTCTGTTGCAATTGTCTGGTAGAAGCGGCCCTTAGAAAAGTTCATGAGTGATTGTAGCTGTCTGCTAGTACAGATCACAGATGCCTTCCAAGTCTGGGATTGTGCTCTATCATGTAGTAGCTTCCTCCTGATGTTGTACAGCTTATTAATGGCTGGGGCCTACCACACAGGTCCCCTGCCATTGGAGTAGTGAGTCCTGTTGTTATTTGGAATAGCACAATCCATGCAGTCCACTAGGTGTCCATAGAATGTGGATGTAAAGGATGCAGCAGTGTGAACCGTATTTGCCACTGTCTCAGGATCTCTGAAGGATACCACCTTGCTTCGGTGACGTGAGACGTTGGCTCATGAGAAGTTCACCAAGATTACCCAGGATGGGTGTGTGGAGGATATATGTATGTCCAGTGAGATACATGTATGTTCTGACCTTACCAATGAGGGGTATATCGCTGGTGTGGAACATAGAGTCCCCATGTTGGTGATGATCAGGTCCAATATGTATTCCCCCTTGTAGCTGTGCTGATTGGTTGTGCCATAGCATATGAGTCTACAAATTGTAGCAACTGTTGGGTGAGGGTGGCGGGCCTTGAGTAGTATCCCCAGTCAATATTTGTGTATATAAAGACACACAATATAATGGTGTTTGTGGAGACCTTCATATTCTCCATAGTTCCCACGAAAGCCGAGAGTGGTCCGTGAGTTTGGGAGTGTGTTCTGTAGCAGGCAACAAACTGAAAGGCAGTATTGCACAATGGTAGTTGTATATGTATGGTCTGTGATGCTTTGTGCAGTGCTACTAACCCGGAGGTGTGTGTATCTGTGATGTATATGGATACTCCCCCTAGTTGTGTTGTCTGTTCCAAGTCTTGTTGTCAGACAGCATGGTATGAAACATAGCCTGGTAGTGCTGGTGTGCATAAGCAAACCTGAACTAGGCATCTGTCAGTGCACAGATATTTCTATCCTCCATACTGAGGAGAGTCCTCAGTGGCTGCAATATGAGGTTAACACAACTGTTGTTGAGCAGCATTACCCTTAGTTTCATTTAACCTGTAATGTCTATGGAGGTGTGTTTGTCTTCTGAGCCCTGCTTAAAAAAGGCACTATGGTGGTAGCAAGAGCGTTAGCCAGCATTCCGAAGTCCAAAGGTGACAGGTGCAAGCTGTCCATAGTGAAGCTACGTGGCATGTTGAGCATGTCACCATAGGCTGACAGACACTGTATCCCCTATGAATTAAACAAATATGTTAGGCAACTGTTAAATGTGATATGTGTGCCCGTATACTGTGACATCATAATTGGTGGGTGTAAGATGCTAGACAAGGTCAGGGTCATACTTGCCTGGGCTACATGATCAGAGTGTTCCTCCATGTATCATGTCATGTGGTCCAGGGAGTAATGTCTGAGGTTATACACACCAGCATGGACAATGATGGTGCCAGTCCTGTACTTGCTTTGGAGTGACCTGACTGCCTGTGTTATGCGGCAGATCCTGGCACCCAACAGAGAGCCCAAAGCGACTATTCCCTTGTTAGGGCTGGTGAGTGGTACGTCAGTGTGTCTGACAATAAGTGTCGCCTATTACAAGTGTATTAGGTGTGTTGTTTAGCCCGAAGGGCAGTGACTGTGTGGCACACTGACATTGTGAACTATGTGATATGTGGGTATTGTATTGGGGTAGCAGGTGTGTGTGTGTCTGCTTTGGTGGTCTCTGCTGCTTAGGCAGAGTAAATTTACAGCATCCGAGTATGTTTATGTGTGATAATGTGGTTTGAGTGCTGTTGCTAGAGGATATGTGAGACTGATATGTGGTGTGTGTGGTTACCTTCACCACCTGATAGACTGTGCCAGTCATGGGTCGAGAGAGTTCAGCACCCTGTATGTCTATATAGGTTCATCTCACACATATATCTGAGTTTGTCGGGAGGAGGAGAGGGTTGTCTGTGTACATGAGGCAGATGTGACATTGTGTCAATATCACAATATCCACCAGCTGGACTTAAGAGTACACACAACACCGACCCCTGGACATGCCAGGATATTATCATGACATACTCTGTAGCCTGATCACAAAGGATCAGTAGGGTGTTAAGCATGTAAAAGAGTATAACAGGGATTAGTGCTCATGTTCGTTGGTGTTTTGTAAAGAGTAGTTGAGAAGGAGTCCAGACTGAATCATGACACCTCCTTCAGCTATGTCATAAATAGCAATGTACACCCATATATGTCCTGAGTCAGGGCCAACTGTACCTGAGTGACAATGCCGACATCATGACAGACAGGCCCATATGTACATACCCATCTCCCACTGACAATAGTCCACATCATCATACCAGGAGGTATCACATGTAGAATGGATGAGCAGCTACCCCCACTGCCAAAAGCATGGCAGCAAGTGGAATACATTGAATCTCAATATGTGTCATGCACAAACTACAGAACAAACAGATCATGCACCTGAACAGTCAGCTGAGCCTCACCCCCTACACAGGATGTGAAACCATTGAATGTGTCACAGCTACATATGGCACTCCCTACAAGTGTTGGTGCGCAACACACCATGGGATGTCAAGTCCAGTACGCCTATGAAGTCTGATCTGCAAGGTCATGGAGTCCATCATGGTTGCAGTCATAAACAGAGCTATTGGAAGCTGACATACACATAACCCTACCAACCGTGGTATGTTCATGTGTGGATCATGGTTCCCAAACATGCTACACTGTTTGCAAGGCAGCCACCCAGGACATACATCAATGAACACATCTACACATGTGTCACATAGACTTTGAATAGCCCTTTATCAACATCCCAGACACATGTAGTATCCACAAAACCAACATGCTGTGCATAAATATGTGTTGACATATGACGGAATGTCAATGTGTCCACAGATAGATTACACAAGGTAAGGATTCTGAGGTCTTGTGCAAGCTGTTGACACCTGCTGACCCACATGGACCATTCCTGGAATGGCATAAAACAAAGTGTACACACATCACCATGTCCAGTCTGATGATGTCACTATCCTACAAACACAGCCGGAGAAGTGAAACCAGCCAGTAACGCAAATAGCGTGCCATGTTAATGCATCTTTTTTTAGTATCATAACATAGTTAGGTAGGGGTTTGAATCTTGAAAACAGTGAGTGTGTGGGGGGGGGGTGTATGTGTGCAGTTTCCTTTGAGAGGTGTCCCCTTTTTAGAGAATGGGAAAACTCACTAAAAGAGGTACATTCCTCTTTGAAAAGACTGATGATGTCACCATCCTACAAATACAACCGGAGAAGAAAAATCAGCCAGTAAAGCAAATAGTGCACTGTGTTAATGCATCTCTCTCTCTCTCTCTAATATCATAGCATAGCTGGGTAGAGGTTTGAATCCTGCAAATGCTGACTGTGTGTATGTCAATGCAGTGTGGGTTTTGCTTTTACTATGGTATGACATAGTATGATTACAACAGTAAGTGTATTGCACACATCAGGTATCTGCGTGGCAAATATATATGTGTACATGCCCTCTCAATCAGTACATAGGTGTGAAGCCTGCATACTACATGAATACATTTGTTTCTATTGACGGGTTGTGCCGCTGCTTCTCAGATCATAGGTCACATATGTATGTATGTGACAAGGCCATCCACTGTCGTGTTCTGTGGCACACACCCATGACAGTTACTTAAGAGTAGTGTGAGTGAGGGTATATGCCTGGGGTCTATGTCAGACATGGTCATACACAACAAAGTCTGCCAAGAATGGACAGTCTTTATAGGTGTAAGACTGCCTTGTGGATATGCATTCAGGCCTCTAATGTCTTATGTGATACACCTTGGGACTCCACAATACCTATGGATATGTGGATACCAAGGGACACATGACATAACATGGGTCTGTATGTACACAATGGTACCCAACATACATGTTGAGGGCTACCACCTGTGTGGTACTGATGGGATAGTATGTATAGTACATGATGATTACTATGCCATAGTCGGCTTACTGCTATACAGCATGTATCAGACAACAGGTATCTGTCTGTATGATACCTTTGTGTAGGATATGCGTCCCATCCAGGGAATGCATTGTAGGCCAATCCATGCATTTCCAGATTTGGATGGACACATCCCTAGTGTGTCTGCATTTACCTAAGGAGGCTATATGACAAACAGGTGTGGTCACAGTAATGGGTGGCGTTCATTACCACTGGTTAGTGTTATAGTGTAGCACCAGAAGGATCCAATTGATACTGGGTTCCCTACTACTGTATCATTTGTCAGGACATCATCCAATGATTGCTTATAGTCATGCTGTTGAGGTTGTGTATACTACCAGACCACAAATCATTGACAGATATTAACGGTATCACCCACAGCATAGTGTCAACCCATGTCATACACATGTCTACCCATGTTAGTACATAACTGTAGTAGAATGCATACTGGCCACTGAAAGATGCTATGAGATGTTAACAATGTGTACGACAGGGTATGCCACACGTCCCGTGTGTCCACTATGCACGTACATCCAGACAGTGCGCACCCACCATGTTCACAGATGTACACTTGCTAATCTGTACTGCACACATCACACACGTACTGTCCACTCACTAACACATGATGGCAACACATTACACTTCAGCCAAGTGGCACACGGGTGGATAATACATACTCAGACCTAACAGTGGTATAAACAATGCTACATTGACAATCAGAGCTTTGATGCATAATGTCTGCTCAGATATACCTACAAGGATGTAGTTACACTTCCTTGTTGACAACTTGCTATTATTGCTACACTGCTATAGTGTCACCCTGTGCATCAGCACCATGTTAGCCTGTCCCTCCATTGTCAATAATGCAGATGACAGGAGGTGGCACAGGTATCATCATATGCACAAGGCGTTTTGTTGTTTGCCAGAGCCTGACATTGACCCATCCAATCGACATGTCTGCGTGTGTGTGTGTGTGTGTGTGTGTGTGTGTGTGTGTGTGTGTGTATGTGTGTGTGAGGGACAACAGTGCAGCATGGACCAATGTTGATGTAATGTGTGTGTGTATGTGTGAGCCCTAGTTGTTTGCTTAATGTGTGTGTGTCTGCATGCACACAGCTCCACCATGTGGCTGCCATATACGGTAGTTTGTGGGACAGCCACAGACTGTACCTGCTAGGCTGTACAGATCACTGTCTCTGGCCACAGACACAATACCTGTGTTGGAAGTGGTGCTACGGACAGTATCGGGTACCAGCCCTGACTGGTACTGTCATCAGAGGCAGAGGTATGATGACTGGACCCATGTCCATGCTGGGACTGGCCAGAGCCATGTGCACGTGGTCTACTGAGATGGTCAATGGACAGGCCAGCCCCATCATTGCTGGGGCTGGTACTGCCACTACGGGAGCAGCTGTGAACTGTGGGCCGTCTGCGACCACTGTCAGCTGTTGCTGTTGCTGGCATGCGTCCACGTCAACGTCACAACCGTCCCACACGGTCCTAACTCAAGGAAGACATGTTGTGGAGGGCATCTATTGTCTCACACCAATGTCTATCAATGACCTCGGTGTAAGTCCGGGTGGCACCGGCAAGGTCACGGATGCTGTCATTGATAGCTGTGTAATGTGCCCTCTGTGCCCTAAGTCCCTGCCTGGTGTACCGTTCCATACGTGCCTGAGCCTGCATTACATCCTGGAACATACTGGTTGTCATAAGACCTGTGAGGGCACGCCTGCCAGGGGCAATACGACCAGTGGTGCTCCCCCGAGAAACCCTGGACCTCCACCTATGTGGTACCATTCTGGGTCTACGGCTATGGCTGCTGTGAGGGGATGCAAGTGCCATGGGTACCACACTCTCCTGGTCAATGCCAACTGTATGCTGTCCCTCGCTTATGGCCATTGGTGGTGAGGGATGTATTGACAGTATGAGTGTGTGTATAGATGGGGTTGAACGCTGTGTACTGTCAATTTGCGGACTAACGACAGACCCTGTCAAATCTCCCTGTGCCAAAATACATGTGTCATCATCACAACTATTCGTGGCAGTGGCTTCAGGTCACCTGCTGCTTTCGCCAACCCCTAACTCAGCACCTGTGAGAGGAAGACAGGAAACACACTTTACGGTCTGCACATGCACACATGGACACATGGACACATGCACACATGAACACATGCACACATGCACACAGGAACACATGTACACTCCTCACTACAGCAGATACACACACACAACAGCAATCCAAAACATACTCAATAATGGTTGAAGGTGGGTGACAGTATCACAAGGCAAACAGTCATGTCACACGTGTCAGCATGCAGAATATGTGTTGATCAAGTCCATGCAGTGTGAGTGTAGACAGACATAGTTAATGACAATGTACATGGCTGTGGTGCATGTGTGTACATGTTCAGTGATTGCCTACACCCTGGAACACAATGTGTACAAGGACACAACATTTCTGTGCAAGTATTATAAGCTCTGCAATGTCCTGTGCACCATCACTCACAGGTATACATACCATGGCTGCATGTGTTATCTGTGTGTCACATGGATTTACATGTCTGAATGCAGTGTCTGTGTCTGTAGCAGATAATTGTGGGCACAGGTGTAGCACATGTATACTATGTAAACACATGGGATAAGTGGTGCATGTATACGTGATGGAATACCAATCCTGGACATGGCCATTGTACAGTGGTTATGGTGATATTCCAGATATGCCAGTGCCAGCCATGACATTGCATGGTACATGACTGCAACATTCAACATCACTCATACCCAATGTGTGTCATGTGACCTGTATACCCAATATCATTCCAGGACAAATATGTGTCACTTTGTACAGAATGCGACTGCTATGCATATTGTGTATAGTTGCATATGTCTGCACACACACAACCTGCTATGCATAATGTGTATTGATGCATATGTGTGCACACACACAACATGGAGGTGCAAAGCAATGACAGCTATGTGTAGTACTGTGGTCACTGTAACTGTATGGGGTGTAGTACCATTAGCCATCATCATCATGCATCATGTGGTCACTCAAGGCCACTAAAGTGTGCTAGACCACCGCCTAGCATGCTGTACCTGAACCCCAGTGCCGTGGCTAAGTTTACAATTACACAGCCACGTTGCACAAGGGTGTGTGAGGTGCCAAATAGGGAGCATTGCCTAACATGACTGTGTTATGTGTTGAAGAGTGTTGCACAGCCCCATGCTAGGCCCCTACCCCTCAGGTATATTATGTGTGGTGTGTGGATGACATGTGGGATACTGCAGTGTGACCTGGCAGTGGGTGTCTGGTTACACTATGTGTAGCATGTTGAGGTGTACTGTGTATGACAAACGTGTTCTATTGTGTACATGTGTGTCAACTATGCCTATCCAATGTGCAGTACAGTGTTGCCACATTTGTGTCTGGTGCTCTGTGCATTGCATGTGACTGAGGCAGCTACTGACTTTACTGAGATGTTTAACGTCTTGCAGCAAACATGCACAGCATGCCTTATGCATAGGTGTGTTATGTGTACATGGCCTACACCTCACCTATAACATGCACATTTCAATACCAATTTTAAAGTGTTAACACACTCACCAGCATGTATCGTCTGCCCTGCTGTCACACCAGAGGGACCTACAAGAATATGACACAGTTTGTCAGTGGCCACAACTGTGGCATTGCTACTGTGAGTGTGCTAAACTACAGTAGAACAACAGGCATAGGTGTATGGATACTATTCAAAATATCAGTATTGCACACAATAGGCAGCACAACTGCTAAACACAGAACACATCTCACATATGCATAATCTAACAATACAGGTAACAGTAGTCTTCAGCTAGGGTATGTTACCTGCACGCTCCATGTCACCATGCTGGGTGGCTCCAGCCTCCATGATGACACATGTGTGATGTTGTTGCTGCTGTAGTCCAGGATCCACCACACTTAGGAGCAGTTCCTCCAGTCTGGTGAGGGGGTATGTATGGTCACCTCACCACCTGTGGCAAGCTGTTGTCTATGGATATCAGACACACGCCACCAGACATGTCTAATTAAATCACTGCAGTGATGGCGTACCTGCTCATATGTCCAGTTATGCATGCCTATGTCATTTACCCAACGAACAAGATCTTTCCACAGTGCAGTACGCTCATGCTGGTGCTGGCTGGCCCTGGAAACAGCAGGGTATAGTGCTGAACCAGGCTGTGGTGGATTTCCTGTTCCTCTGTGGCTGTGTAGGAGGGATTCCTTTGATGAGCCATAAGCCTGGAAGACAAGTAAATGATATGTGTGAGAAAGTCATGTGGCACACTTAACATTATACAGTACAGATATCAGTTAACTGCCATATACAGCATCTGTTCGTCTGTCAGAGGATACACACATTCAATACAACATATCAGTCCTCAGCCCACAACTGGCTTACAGTGCCTGCCACACTCCATATAACAAACCAGTATACACCAGTACTCGGCACACTGTTAAGGATCCAATGCACAGCCTCACCACGGGGGTACATATCAAGCTAATGCATGAAGAAATATGTCATCCTTTGCAATGAATGTGAAGTACAGTTACAGTATAACCAGTAACCCACCCTAGTTGTTGATGCCATACCCCTACCTAACACATGTGCACAGTTGTTAATATAGCTGGCATACTGCTGTAACAGAGTGTACATGTTGCTAGGTACACACGCAAACCCTGCAACACACATGTGATTGCAGACATGGTACAGGCATCATTACACACACACATCAGACATTCATACAACACACAAAAGTATGCTGACACAGATGAGCATTTCCTGTTTACCTTACAGTACTGTGTGCCCCTATTTACAGATGCCTATGCCTGAGGTATGTAATCTGTGCAGACTACAGGAAACACACAAGACAGTGTTACCAGGGAATGCGAACATACACCATACTGTGCTGTTTAGGCCTACAGCTTCAGGTAGTACAACAGTTCAAATGTCAGCTGGATTCACCAGCAGTACCACTTACTGAGCATACATGTATTGCTTCAGCCTACAATGGGACACCACAGTTGTACACAAGGAACTACGTCACAACATATGCCATTCTACTATGTCTGCATCCCAATAACTGACACATCTTTCTCTGGCCTCACACCTAAGACACAAACGACCATGACAGAAACAACCTCACACTAAGCTATCACACCGTTACAGACCTTGCACACATTCACTGTCACACTCATTCCACCTCACATAGCAGGTATTGCACTGAGTACATGTATGCGTGTATTGTGTCATAGGTTGGTAATACGCTATTGGCCCTAGGGCCTACAGCAGCCTAGCCATATGCTACCCTGGCCTTTGACACACATGTAATTTGATTTCACTTGCTCCTGTCAACCGGATACACAGAGGTGATTCCCAGAGCATGTTACCTATCCCCCAGACAATCATCAGGGGTATGTATAACATCTGCTACTGAGGAGCCTTGTTTGTTAATGCTGGGTGATTTACTCCAGAGTATGGCATATTTGAAGATAGGAGACTATCCCTCCAGCATGTGCTGTTTACTGAGGTGGCTGGGATTAGGGACCTAGGCCGTGTAGCTCGGTGGGATTGTGAGGTGTTGACATGGCGGTTGTCTGACTGCTATGGGTGTGACATATAATGTATGTTTGGCAGAGGTAACGTCTGGGTGGCCGGTATGCAACGCACTGTAGCTGTGGTTATGTCAGTCAGTCTGCAGAGGGTATGGGTTTGAGGGCAGTATTACTCTTTGTGAGGTATGTCTGTGGCCTTTCCACTTGCTGTAGTTGTCATGTGAGGTACATACCACATGGGGCATTGTGATGAGTATAACGGAACACTGACCTATATTTCCATACATGACACAATGTTTGTGATGACATGTACCACGTAGACAGATTACAAGACTAGTTTGGCACTGTGAATATCAAAGGGGAGGTTACTGTCCACCTGTGTCTCATGTTCCCTGCTGACACCTTCAGTGTTAGGCAGGCAACCACCTATCTGGTAGTTAGTGGGTAAAGTGTTTTGGAATGGGGTATGGCACTGCAGTATCAACACTGGTGTTCAGTCCATGCCTTGGTCACCAGGCACCTGTTGCAATACGTCTGACCCCGTGTCTCCCTCTCTCACTATATATATATATATATATATATATATATATATATATATATATATATATATATGAATATATAGATATATGTATATATATGTATATATATCTGTATATATATATATATATATATATATATATATATATATATATATATATATATATATATACATATATATACATATATATCTGTATACATCTATATCTATATATATATATATATATATATATATATATATATATCTATATTTGTATATATCTATATATCTACATATCTATATATCTATATATATATATATATATCCATATATGTATATATGTATACATCTATATATATGTATATATATATATATATATATATATATATATATATATATATATATATACTCCACAACCATTCCAGCACTCGAAAAGTAATAAAATCCTCAACCAGCAGAAGTTTTGACTATTTATTGGCAAACCTGCCCACAAAATACACAGACCGGTGGCCGGTTTCGCTGGCAGCGTCTTCAGTGTGCAAAATATCCATGCAAGGACCCGGATTAAAAATATTGCCCCAGATTTTTAGCTCTTCTGTAACCATAATGGCATTCACTATCCACAAATCTGGTAAAAAACGCATCAGATTTTAAAATATGCCAATGCTGAGCCAATATATTTTTAATGCGGAATGTGTTACTTCCATATGTTGTTATAAATCTCATATATTGGCTTTTATCCCTGGGTTCTCTATCCATTAATAACATAGTTCTATCCATTGATGTTACTTCTGTGTAAGCCTGTTGTATTTGTTTTTTACTATATCCCCTGTTATGGAATCTATATTTAAGATCCTCTGCTTGGTTTTGATATTTATTATCCGAAGAGCAGATTTTCTTAGCTCTCTGGAATTGAGACTTTGGTATGTTGTGGATAGTGTGGGGGGTGTGACAACTTCTGGCACAAAGAAATCCATTCTTGGAAAATGGTTTCCTGTACAGATCAGTATATACAGAACCGTCATCAGCTTTACCGACTGTAACATCCAAGAATTGAACCTCTTGTATATGTATACTACCTGAAAAAATTATACCATATTTATTGGAATTGAGATATTCCACAAATAACTGCCAGTCTTGTTCAACTCCCCCCCACACTATCCAATTACCAGATTTGTGGATAGTGAATGCCATTATGGTTACAGAAGAGGTAAAAATCTGGGGCAATATTTTTCAACATTTAAGAAAGGTGAAGTAAAGAAAGCTACAAGCACAGTCACTGTGGGGAACACTTTTTGTGGAATGTGTAAACGTTATAAAGTTATGGCCAAAACCAAGTCTTTTACTTCGGTAAATACAAAAAGAGTATTTGATATTCGTTATCTTATTACTTGCAACAGCACATGGTTAGTATATATGGCAGTGTGTCAATGTGGTGCTTTTTATGTGGGGCAAACTTCTTGTTCATTTAAACAAAGAATTGCCCTACATATAAGTGATATTAAGTGTCAACGTACAAGAAGCGCCTTATACAAGCATAAGTTAACACATGCATCTGCCCATTTTATTTTTATAGGATTAGACATGGTGGCCATATCAAATGTTGGTGATCATAAGAAACATATTATTTTGACACAAAAGGAAAGAAGGTGGATAGTAAATTTGGGGACTTTATTCAAGCCAGGTTTAAATGACCATTGGTAATTATTTAATAGCAATTTATAGGTCCTCATGACCACACATTTATTTATATTCATATATGAATACTCTTAGAGTATGGTCCCAATACTTTTTATAATCATTAATTTTTGATTTTTTGATCTAAGTATTGAGGTAATAAATTTAAAGTTTTGATTAGACTAGGGGTAGAGGCTTAGCATTGGTAAAGGTTTATCACTAATATGTGTATAGATTTTAGTTGCACTAGGTAAAGTTGTCATCTACATTATATAATTGTTAATGCATTAATTAGTTTATTTTGCATTGGTAGTTTATTATTTTTTATTTAGGTTTAGTATCTGTTGTCTTTATGAAGAATTGCCGTTAGGTAACAGAAAGTTGCTGCCTCTTTAAATATGCGTAGGCACGAGCAACTTACGTATAAAATCCGGGTCCTTGCATGGATATTTTGCACACTGAAGACGCTGCGAGCGAAACCGGCCACTGGTCTGTGTATTTTGTGGGCAGGTTTGCCAATAAATAGTCGAAACTTCTGCTGGTTGAGGATTTTATTACTTTTCGAGTGCTGGAATGGTTGTGGAGTATGTAAAGAAGTCCGTGCACCATTTTTTGGCTCTGTGCACCTCATTGTTTTTGGGATTGTATATACATATATATATATATATATATATATATATATATATATATATATATATATATATATATATATATGCATATTAAGATAGAGATATATATGTGTATATATATATATATATATATATATATATATGTAGATATATATATATATATATATATATATGTATATATATATATATATATATATATATATATACATACACATATATGTATATATGCATACACATATATGTATATATATATATATATATATATATATATATATATATATATATATATATATATATATATCTATATACATACATATATATATATATATATATATATATATATATATATATATATATACATACACACATACTTGTAAACATCCATTGCTGTACATATACATGCACATATAGGCACGTATACTGCCCACCTTTCATGGTGGGAATATCAATTATGAAACAGTTGTGAGACATCCAATTATGTAATAATATTGCACAGTGTTGTGCACATACCTCTCAAGTGTACCTCATTACGCGGAACGTACCTCATTTGGGGTCTTAAAAAGTTCATGTTCCTCAAAGTTCCTTGAAGTTCCACATTGAAAGACTGTTACACATTTAGTGTTAGGAACTTTTTAAAGTGAAATCCATGGTAAATAGAAATGAATCATATTAATTCATTAAAAGATCTTCTTTATAAGTAAAACCAGCATATTTTAACCAGCCTATGGCCTTCCTAGTTGAAATTGTTAGTAAGCCATTAGTATGTGTTCCACATTTTGCCCATTTGTTCCACATTATGAGGGCTGGTGTTCCTCATTTTGGAGATGGAAGTTTGAGAGCTGTGGTTGTGCTGAATGCATTTCGCTTTCCTCAGGCCATATAGCTGTAGCAGACCTCTCTGGCTGTAACTCAGTCCCACAGCATTTAACCACCACATGACATATACCTGCACTGCTTGCTGTTTTCAATGCCACACACTACAACCTACATAGGTATGTGCACAGAGCAACCTTCAACTACATATATATGTCCAGCCTTCACTAACAGTTGCAGTATGTCCCTTGCCCTATGCACATCTTCATATACATATAGATACGGACTGATACCACATATGGAGGGTTCACAGTATGTAGAGTACCCTTCAGACACATCATTCGGATGCCAGCAAACACATCTCTGTTACATACCTTACCTTTGTATTTCCCATCTCTGTCTGTTGTACCTGTTGACGTGTTTTTTTTGGGTTTGATGTGTCCAACTGCCTCTGTTTGTTTGTCTGTCTGTCTGTCTCTCTCGCGCTCTCTCTCTCCAGTTGCTGCAATGATATGATTGCATGTGTGGATAGCAAGTACAGGCTGCTTTTGTAGGTATCTGCACATGTGCATGTGATGGCCTCTGCACCAATTGGTGCCCACCATTTAGTAATTGCATGCAGCCTGCTGTGTGGTAATTGCAGTGCTCACTGTGATTTCAGGACACTGCTATAAAATGATAGGTTAGGTAGGCATAGGCCTTTCAGTTTTGCAAGGTGGGGACCACGCTTGTTTGCTGTTGTGTCAGTCAGAAGGTTGGTATATGTCTCATATCTGAAGCTGGGTTGTAGCCAGTGAAATGCATGTTGTACTGAAACCTGACTGTTGCTTCTTCCAGTACACTCTTCTCAGTGTGTAAGTTTACTCACACTCCTAATGCTAACACTGGATACATGGGAGTATGTACTTTCTTTTGGAATTAGGGAATTAACTGGCATACAACAGTAGTTATTGCAATGTATTCCTATGGCATTCCTTTTTTCCCTTTACATTCACTCCTTGTAATGCATGTTATATTTCTTTATTGCAATGTATTCCGATGGCTTTCCTATTTTCCCTTTACAGTCACTCCTTGTAATGCATGTTATATTTCTTTCAGCACCAAGTTATTGTCTATCTGAAGTGGCTTAGTGATACATCATGCAGACTGGTGAGCCCAAGGTGTGGGGTTTAAGACCGACAAGGGTATTTTATTTTGCTGCTGAGCAGTACAAGGACCTTGTCATACAGAGTGACTAAGGCACTTTTAAGCAGTTGTAAGTGGGTTTGCACAGGTTTGTGCGATGCTTAGCAACCCTTAGCTAAGCGCACACAAGCTCACACCCTCACACCCCCGTTAACTACTGCTTAAAAGTGCTTACTCCCACTAACCCCCGCACTAATTTCTTTTAAAGAAAGAAAATGGGGAGATAGGAAAGTGTTGAAAAAGGGGGCACAAAGAGGGAAAGACAGTAGGGAAACCAGCTCGGGATGTGCAGGATGGGTGCAGGGAAGGTCCATAGCTGCCCATCTCTTTACCAGCAACAGCTGTGCAAATGTATGAAATTTGGTGTGAAATTTGAAACCTTCCACCCCTGAGAGAGGAGTGAGGACAACAAAATATGTTGTACTGCCAATTAGAATTATCAGTTTACATGTCCAGCGGACATGTGTGTGAAATGGGCAGCTATGTATGGGGCGTAATTTTTTTGTGGGAACAGATTGCCCTTTTTTTATTTTTTTTTCAGGTGAGAGTGGAATGTGAGGTAGAGGATGTAGGTATATTTGGGGAGGTAGGTTGGGGAGGTAAACAGACAAGACAAACAAGACGCATACAGGGGTGGAGTTTGACACATGGGGTGGGTGAACTCAATTGACGGGGAAGGTTGTTTGGAAATCGCAAGCCCATGAGCCCACAGATGGTAACAGTGGAACTGAGATCCCCACCCATGGGCAGTCACCACTGCACCTTCACAGCCCCGAGGGTGGCTATGCTGGGGGCTGAGTAGGACGGGCAGGCTCACCCGAGAGACGCACCACTCTCGCCTCAAGCTGGCGTAGGGGATCAGTGACTGAACGCTGGATCTCCCTACGCACCACAGCCCGGACCCTTCGAAGGGTGACAGGTGGCCCTTCTCCGCCCACACTTGCACAGGGGGGGCAAGCCCCATCCCCTGCAGCGCTTCCACCCGAAGGTGGCACAGAACCAATGGAGGTGGGGAGCCCGGGCTGGGCACCGAAGCTGCTGGTGCCAGGTGCACTCGCCAACTGAGGAGGGACAGGTGGGTCTGCTGGGACCGGCCTTCCCATACGTTCTGTCATTAGGTTTGTTTAATTACAACATAAACAACAGCATTCCAGATTAGTTGTAACAGCATGCAGTAATATTCCCATTAACCCAACACACCAAGGTTCCAACTGTTGAACAGCAAGCATAACACATGCATATATTGAATGATAGTGGATATTCCAACAGCATGCAGGGATGTTTGGTAGCAACAGGCCACCATGAACATTGTGTTTGAACAGGGCACATGCATCAACATCAATGCAAATATTTATAAAACAATAGAACATATGATCCAACAAATATTTAAGGTTGCACATACCCACTGAGGTGTGGAATTGCATGGTTTATGCACATACGGTAGGGTGTAGAAAAAACCTCGGTTAACATCTTATAATGACCTTTTAGTATACACTACATTCCCAGTGACTGCAAGTGTATATCCCCTACCTGTATTATTACACTTGCCACCATACATTAGGTTGTGTCATGGGTTTGGCTAGTTCAATATATGCCTGACCTATATTTGACATACTAACTGTCCAGGATGCAGATGTTACTGTTACATATTTCTTGTTTGCATTTATATTTCTTTATCTACATATCTGGGATGTTTTCACATGATATTTTCACTTCGATTTGTACAGAACCCTGCATTTCTTGGTACACACTCACATTTCTGGTGAATAATTACATGCTACACGTGTGCCAGGTTTATTTATTCATGCCAGCCAGTAACTGACTATTGTGGACTGTATATATGTTTCACAGCTACTAGCACTTCCATCACCCACTTTATATGGGACTGCATAACTTTGGGTTGCCAGCACAATTTCAAACAGTACTGTTTGTATAATGCAAAGGTACAACAACATTTCAGACTCTGTGACACAGACACACTCTGGGTTTTAGATCTTTATTGATGACATTGCGCACTTTTCCACAGGCTCACTCCTTTATTTGTTTTAACGGTGTTTATAGCAGACATGTTCAAGACATATTATACCTTTATTAATAGATTAGAGCAATCTTGTTTCAGGCTCACTCACTTATGTTATATGACAGTGCCTGCAGGGATATTATTCCAGACATATGTTACCTTTCTTAATGGGTTACTACACTTTTTTTCTGCCTTTCTGACATTTTTATCTGACAGTACATGCAGAGGAATTATTCAGGCAATTCTATGGCCGTTTTATTGGACTACAACACTTTCTTTCATGCTCCCTCCCATAGTTTATATAACAATACATGCAGAATAATCACTAACCTGCCTGGTGGCGCAGCCTTAGCAGCCTATCAGCATAGGCTTGCTGATTCACAGCATGGTCACCTGCAGCTGTAAAGTAAATGAAGGGATATTGAGACATACCTATCCATTATACATACTCCATTATCAATTCTTACATACTGCATTTCATGGCTACATACTCAGTTGTGGGGCATTCTGCATCCCACGGGCCTCCTGTATCCACTGGTTCAGCCGATCCTGCTTTCTTCTCTTCAGGTCTGCATGGTGGTGACAGACCTGCTCTCCAGTCCGGGGAACACCTGTTGCACTGGTGAGGTCACGAGCTAACCGGTTCCAAGCCTCTGCCTTGTACTCCATCCCTTGGAACTGGCCCTGCAGGAGTCTTGTCTCGTGACGGTGGACAAGGAGCCAAACCATGTATTTGGACTCCTCGATGCCCCAGTGTTGCACTCGGAAGCATGAACTCTCTCCTGCACCTGCCATTCTGATTGCAAATGTGAGCTACAATCAGTTATGGCGAGTATTCCCGCATATGGGGGTTAAATATGCCACATTTCCCACACTTTTTTGTGATTGGCCATTTTGTAAAATTCTTGGCTGACTGCAGACCTGCTTAGTAATGGTTAAACTACCATTCATAAGTTTATGAATGTTAATAGTGGCTGCTTCCCCTATGTTGTCATGGCTTAGTGGTTCTGTACTTTGATTATGATGCAAAGTGTCCTGGGTTTGAAACTTGTCATTCTTTTATTTTAATACTGTCTAGACAGGCTAGGGGGTGTGGCTGCATTTAAGCAACTTAGCTCTATGTTGCTCCCCTGTGCCCTACGGTGCACTGGTTGGCGTGGTGCACACGTCCGCACAAACACATTGCGCTGGGTAAAGCATTTTTAACCTTTGGGCAACTCTATTGCGCTGGGTAAAGTGCTATTACACTATGGGCAACTCTGTTTAGCTGGGTGAAGTGCTATTACACTATGGGCAACTCTGTTTAGCTGTGTAAAATGTTGCTTAACAGCAAGCTATTATATATCTGGGTCCTTTAAAAATATATATTTTGTTCACTGATACATTGGCCATGTCACTGCTTTTAATAAAATTTTAATCATATATGTCTGGTATTATTTTAAATACTGATTTAAAACAATTTACCCAATTTCCATACTGATAAACAGAACCATCACTGAAGGATATGTCCCTAAACTTTGGAAAATCTCTCACATTATCCCACTTCAAAAGGGTGGAAATTCTACTGAAATCTCTAACTACCGCCCTATAGCCCTTCTCTCTCCCTTATCTAAGATTATGGAAAGGTGTATCCACAAGCAACTGCTTCACCACCTTCTCCAAAATAACTTACTCTCTAAAACCCAACATGGTTTCAGACCATCCCACAGTACCACCACTGCCCTCCTCTCCTTTACAGACACAATCAACAAAAATCGCAACAATAACACCCTTTCCTCTGCACTTTTCTTAGATCTATCCAAAGCTTTTGACATGGTCAACCACCAAATACTCATACACATTCTTCAATCCTTGCCTATTGATACCCAATCTATTAACTGGTTTAAGTCCTACTTAAATAATAGACATCAAGCAGTACTCTGGAACTCCACTCTATCCTCCCAGCTACCTGTCAACATTGGTGTCCCACAAGGGTCCATACTGGGTCCCCTCCTATTTTCTTTATTTATCAATGACCTCCATCAAGTAGTTCCCGAAGCTACATGTATACAATACGCAGATGATTCTACACTAATCTGCTCAGCCACATCTGTATCAGACCTTCACTCCCTCACGCAACACATATTTAAATCTGTAGAAGAATGGTTTTCCCAACGCTGTCTACTACTTAACCCAAAAAAAAAAAAAAACTCCTCTTCACACCTTCCAGCAAATCTCCCCACATTGACTTTACTATAACATCAAAAAATGGCACACCTATATCACAAGATTCTACTACCAAACTACTAGGCATTACCATTGATAACAACCTTAACTTTGATGCCCATATAGACAACACATTGAAAACCATTAACAAAAAAATAGGCTCTCTTTACAGAATCAAACCTTTCCTCACTCCAGAATCTAGAACATCTATAGCCCACTCCCACCTTATCTCACCCCTTCTCTATGCCTCTCCCATATTTACCAACTTATCAAAAAGGAATTTGTTGAAATTAAACAACTCCTACCACAACATAGCCAGATTTGCCACAGGAAACCCTTACAGAACCCACCATTGTACTAATTTAAAACAACTAGGCTGGCTTGAATTTCAGCAGCAACTAAAAATTAATCAATTAGGCATAGTCCATAAAATTCTTTATCAACCTGACAAAACACCTATACTATCTACTCTTATTCACCCATACCATAACCTAAAGTCCCTAAGATCTGCACACAAACTTCTTATAGATACTGTCAAGTCAAACGACAAGGCTGGAGACTCTCTTTTTTCTAACACTGTTGGAAAAGATTAGAACCTGCTTCCCTCTGAATTTTCATCTATTCCCTCAAAATTTCCCTTTAAAAAGAAACTCAAGCTGTACCTCAAAACACAATGGCTGTGCCCCTGTACTAATCCTGACTAACTTTATTTCGTGACCCCTACTATACTTCACATCTCTAATACCCAAATTCTATGCCAAAGTGGTACCCACTGATCTGTAACTCCTTCGTACTATCTATGAAAAAAAAAAAAAAAAAAAGTGTACTTACTTTTCTTCTTACTTTCCTATATCCCTACTCTCTGTACATTTTGTAGTATTCTCCATGTATGTTATGTGCTACAATAATTTCTTTATTTCCTAACTACTGCATGTTTATATCTTATAACTTTGTCACTAGTAACAATGTCTTAATTCCAGCTAATTTTACCTAATTACTTTACATGTATTTCTTTAATGGGATTTTTATTTAGTATCATTATAATTGTTAATTTCGGAGCTTATCTCCCCGGGCCTCTACTGAAAATGGACATATATCCAGCTAGACTAGCCCGGTCAACAAATGTAAAATAAAATAAATAAATAAATAAGAAGGGGAGTGGTGTGACTCAAACCGTGAATGCCTTCTTTTTGTGCATACGCTCTACCATTACACTATTGCTATTTGGATTAATTTGCATAAGTAGTTCTTATATGCTCTTCAGTGTCACAATTGCTAACTGTGGTTAAGCAATGGACACACCCGTGCAAACAAGTGCAAATACAGGCAGCTATATCGTGGATTTAAAAAAATAAAATTGATATTTTACATTTTATAACTATGATGGGGGTTTACATTGTCAGGGAGTGTGGTGTTGGGTGCAAGTACATTTGAGCGAACTCGCTCTTGTCTGTTGACATTATGCTTTTTAAAGCCTTGCAGGGGCGTGGACTTTTAGACTGCTTGGCAGTCGGACACGCCCCCTGCTTGCCTACTCAGTCCGTGTAAGAGGTACGGATGAGTCAGCGTGCCCTCATGAATATTCATGGCACATTGACATCATACCGTTCAACTGCACCCTCCGAGTAAGACATATTAAGTCTTACACGGAGGTTTCGTGAATCCGGGGGAAGGTGATTTTTTTCTATAATTATTATTTTACAGCAAAACATAAAAGAAGCTACAGTGCTTGCATTTTTAGGAGAAGAAGGTGTATCTTCCACCTCAAGACAGGGTTGTGAAGAAAATAACCCTGAATTAGAGGACATACAGCTAAACAACAGCTTGTTGCTGGTTGTGACATACTAATGGCAGAAGGACTGCATACTGCAAGGGATAATAATGTGGCAAGACTGTTGCACTGTGGATTGTGCAAACATATGGTATTGAAGTGGCTGAAAAACACTGGAATCATGAGCCACAAAGCATCATAGAAAATGATGAAGTTTATATCACTAGGGCTCACCCTTTACCAACAGTTTAAAAGAAAGAGGCTATTAAACTGGATATAGTGGTTCAAGAAAAGAAGAGAAAAGGAGCATTGATCCTTGAAATCACTACACCCAGTCACTACAGTATCTTGCATACAGAGAGACACAACATCATAAAATATCAGGATCTGCAGGCAGAAACAAGTGCAATGTGGAATAACGATACCCAGACAGTTGCAATATTAGTAGGAGCAACAGGTCTTATAAAAAATAATCTACAATTGTGTTTAGATATGTTACCAATCCATGTAACCCTGTACGAATTACAGAAGGATTCATTACTGGGCAAATTGCAAGTGCTGGGAAGAGCACTTTTGGCTGACATCAAAGATTGAAACAATGCTTATTTCATGAACTTTAATTGTACTTTGACTTAGGAATGGAGACCATTGCCGTCATAGTATTAGAAACCCAAAAGATTTGGAGAAACAAAAAAACAGATTTATGTATTGTCACTGTTACTATTAGAATATCCAGACACAAGATATACAAAATAATTAAGAGAGAAATTAGAAGAAAAGAAAATACTTCCACAAGAAAAACTGTCAGAAGCTTCAAATAAAAATTTGTATTAATTAATACAACAGATTTGTGAAAGCAGTATATAGATCAAGAGACTTTGATCTGTTTGGAAAAAGAAGCACCTAAGGAAGTGCAAAAATCTAAACAACAAAACCTAGAGATTTTTGGAAGGTATAATAAAGAAATATGGACATGGGAATGAAAGAGATGGTGCAATATTTATGCAAAGGAGAAAGCCAAATTAATCAATATAAAGAAGGCAGCCCCAAAGATATTCAACGAGAAATACAGGCAAAGGCATCCAGATATGGAAAATTTCACAACAAAAAATAATATCACAAAGAGGGAAGGTAGAAAAGAATATTAGTAAATTAGAAGTTAAAAAAATAGAAGTTGAAATTATGGAGTGCCTGTGAAGTGAAGGATTTGGTGTTGAAGATATTACACAGGTTACATCACAGCATGATGGAGTGAGTCCCCAAAGTAAGGAGAATCAGGAAGATCAGAAGACATCTGAAGAAAAAGTATAGACATGGGAAAGAAAGAGAGAGATAACATGGTGTAATATTTATGGAAAGGAGAAAGACAAATTAACCAACACAAAATGAGCAGCACCAAAGATCTTTGAAGAAAAATGCAGGTACAGGAATTCAGACATGCAAAAGTTTACAATACAAAAAATAAGAAAACAAAGAGGAAAAATAGAAAAGGAGATTAGTAATGGAGACATTAAAGAAATAGACACTGAGGTTATGGAGTACCTGTGAAGTAAGGATTCAGTGTAGAAAATCTAATTCAGAAAGTATCACAACAGGATAGAGCAATGGATATCCAAATTAAGGGGAAACCAGTGGAATGAGAAGCAATTGGTCAGGTTCCATATGAAGATATTTTGTAGCCTTCCACAGGAAACCAGTATAAACATTCACTTGAAGCTGGACGGCAAGGGAAGGAACAGAAAACTGTGGAAACTCTGATGCAGTCAATGTTGAAGTGTAATAGGCCAGTGAGTTCACAAATGACAGAGAAATGAACGGCAAATGATGAAATAGAAGATAATGTGCTACAGGAAGGTCCTATAGAACTTTCTACAGAATGTCTACAGGAAAAGGAAAACAAATTATGTGCCCTCAGTTTAGAAAAATGAGCTAGAGAAGAGTTGCTTGATTTAAGACATAGGTAGACACATTAAGATCAGTGAAAGAAATGGACTGCAGAAGGTCAATAAAACCCAAAGTCAGAAGCTTGATATAACAAATGAACACAGTAATTAGGACTGTCCATAGAGATCCATGCAATATAACAGAAGTAAACAGGATATATTACTGTGCAGCTAAATTAATAACTGATAAAGTTCTACAACAAGAACATACGGCAGTGAGGGAAAGGAAGGGGAGAAATCAAATACCATCATGGAGGTATCATATAGAGAAAACTATAAAGCAATTAAGACAAGAAGTGTCACTGTTAGAAGAATATGAAACAGGGGACAGATCAACACAAATACTAAGAAAGATAGACATGATAAAAGCAAAGCACAGTATTAGAACAGACCGGGATCTATCATGCACTATTGCAAATAACAAAAATCCTCAGCACAGGTGGAAACAGTTAGAAGATATACAGATAAATATAAAGGAAAAGTACAAAATAAGCAATTTATTGATGGCCTAAAAAAGTTTTATAGAGAATTGGGAAACAAGGTAAAAGGAACTGAAAGACCCTCAAAAAAGAAGAAATAGATACATTTTAGAGCAGTATCTATGAAGATCCTGTGGAACATAACAAAGATGCTAAATGGATAGAAGAAGTAAAAGAAAAAATAAGAAGTTTAAAGGTACAGGGTATGAAATGGGATGCAGAAACAGCCAGAGAGATTGAAACAAAGTTAAGAAAAAGTGTAAATGGAAAACCCCTGGCCTAGATGCAGTACCTAACTTTTGATTAAAAGTATTAACATCTTTGCACAAAGATTTAGCCATGAGGAAGAACTATTTATATGTGCACCCCGAACAGACACCAACCTGGCTAACAAAAGGAAAAACAACACTCTTACTTAAGAGTGAACCTGCAAGCTACCCTAAAAATTATAGACCAGTAACTTGCCTTCTGACGACGTATAAACTATACACGGGAATTGATGCCAACAGAGTTTATAGTCATTTAGAAGAAAACTCAATTATGGCAGTAGAACAAAAGGGCAATAAAAGAAAGTCATATGGAACAAAGGATCATTTGTTTTTCAATAAAGTCATAGTGGAGAATTGTAAAAAGGGGAAGAATCTAAGTATGGCATGGGCTGACTAAAAAAAGCATTTGATAGTATCCCACATTCATGGATAAAAGAGTGCTTAAAAATTTATAAGATACACCCTACACTGATTGACTACATTACAGTGACCATGAAAGTGGTTGACCACTTTGCAATTAAGCCATGATAAAGGACAAATTATTATTGCAGGAACAAAAATTCAAAGGGGGATATTCCAGGGTGACTATCTGTCACTGCTGCTATTCAGCGTTGCCCTTAACCCATTAAGCTGTCTGCTTAAGAGGTTAGGCCATGGTTATAATTTGACTTCTAGAAAACAACAAAGTGTAAAGACTTCTCATCTTCTCTTTGTCAATTATTTAAAACTGTATAGCTCATCAGATGAGGAACTGAAAGTACAACTGCAAGTTGTCAAAACTTTTTCAGATGATATAAATGTCATTTAGTCTTGACAAATGTGGAAAAGCAACCTCTAAAGCAGGAAAACTGCAGCACCAGGAAAACATCAGTTTGGGACAAGAATGTGATATAAAAGAACTTGAGCAAGAGGGAGTGTATAAATATTTGGGAATTGATGAAGCATCAACAATAAAATATGAACAAATGCAAATTAAACTTAGTAAGGAATATTTTACAAGACATAAATTAATCCTGAAAACAGCTTTGACATCTAGGAACAAAATTCATGCTATAATCCAATTTGTTCTTCCTATCCTAACTTACAGTTTTGGAGTGACTGACTGGCCCCAAAACATGTTGGATAGATTAGACAGGAAAACAAGAAGGATGCTTCATACTCACCAAATGATTTATAAAAATCAGTGCATACCAAGATTATATATTCCCCATTCCAAAGGAGGGATGGGCCTCTTTGAAACTGATTACATGTATAGATCTGCTGACCTCACAAGACCCAAATATAGTGAAAGTTTTGAAACATGAGGAGAATAAATCTAAGATGACTACTCTGCTTAATCTAGCAGAAACATATCAGCATTGAGCAGGAATGGAAATCAAACCAGAGACAGACAGAAATCAGGTAGTAAGTGAATGCATCAAAAACAAAAGAAAGACTATAAGGTGAAGGACAAGGTGAGAAGGCGAGAAATGTGGAAAATTCATAAATATAGTTGCAAGTATAGAAAACTTCTGGAAGAACCTCACGTTGATCAGGAACAAATGAAGAAATGGTTAAGAAGAGGCAAATTCAAACCAAGAGATGAAAGGCTAATACTGGCCGCCCAAGATAGTGGGCTGTGTACATGTTGGTTTATAAATTCAATTGAACATGTGAAACATACAAATGTAGGTTTTGTAAAACTGAATAGAAAACAGTCACACACCTCATTGCTGGTTGTGATATACTTATGGCAGAAGGACTGTGTACTGAAAGGCATAATAATGTGGCATAACTGTTGCACTGTGGATTGTGCAAATATTATGGTATTAAAGTGGCTGAAAAACACTGGAAACATGAGCTACAAAGCATCATAGAAAATGATGAAGTTTATATCACATGGGATCACTTATTACCAACAGTTCTAAAGACAGATGCTAGAAAACCAGATATAGTGGTCCAAGAATAGAAGACAAAGGTAGCATTGATCATTGAAATCACCACACCCTGTGACTACTGTGTCTTGCATACAGAGAGACATGAAGTCATAAAATATCAGGATTTGTAGGCAGAGAAGAGAGCAATGTGGATGAAAGATACCCAGACAGTCCCAATAGTAGTAGGAGCAATGGGTCTTATAAAAAGAATCTACAGTTGTATTTAGATATGTTCTTAATACATGTAACTCCATACGAATTGTAGAAGGAGTCATTACTGGGCACATTGCGGGTGCTGCAGAAGAGCACTTCTGGCTGACATCAAAGATTGAAACAATACTAATTTCATGAACTTTAATTGTACTTTGACTTAGGAATGGGGTCCATTCCCGTCATGGTATTAGAAATCCAAAAGATATGGAGAAATTAAAAAATAGAGATGAGCTGGTGTATCTTCCCGTCTCTGTGGCAATTCAGATAAGATTCCCTATCGATCCTTCTTTAAGACAATGTCTCCCTGCATGTCCCTGGCCTCCACTAGGGATGAAAGGCATAAAGTTTTCAAATACACGTACCCCCCCCAATCTAGGGTAGGCATGCTCATCATCATACTGCCAGTAGCTCAGATGTCGAGGACTTAACTGAGCCTAGATCACATGCCTCATAGTTGGAGCTTTATCCCACTGTTCTCTGGTGCTGGCTTGAAAAAAAAAATCTAGCAAAGGCTGTCAGTATTTAGTATAAAAAATGGACTATGCTCTAAAATTTCCACAAGTAGTGCTATCATTCAAGGTTAATGCTAAGGGCTTTTTTCATACAACTGCACTATTATTCTCTATAATGGGCATCCCTTAATAAACATGTAAGGATTAAGGCACTCACTTTATGTCAATAAAATATTGAAATGTGTGCTAATAAATGTTATTGAATTTGATGCCAAAATCTTGGAACTTTTTGACCCTTCTTTCCATTTGCTATAAGAGAGGTGCCACAAGCTTTAAGTGGGTATACTCTATTTAAATCTTTGTATGGCTGACATTCCAGAGAACTGCTTGATATTGCTAAAGAAACTTGGGGAAAAAGAGAATGCACCATTAAAAAGTGTGGTGGTATACAACAGTAGTTTGCAGGATAGACTAAAGCTGTTTATGCCCACAATAAATAAACACATGCACAATGCCTATGGAATCCAATAATGAGTTTATATCATGAATATATACCTTACATAATTTAAACTGGGAGATCAGGTATTAGGAATAGTGCTAACTATAGAAAACAAATGTCTAGCTAAGTGGTCAGAGATATATCTAATTTCTGTTGCTCTATAATTGGTACAGGCTTTTGCTAAAACATATGATTGTTTTACACTATTTACCTACAGCCAGATTATAAATGCAGTGAACTTCACAAGGTTATGCAAAAAGGAAAGAAAAAGAGAGAGAATATGTCTATCACATTCATATACTAAAGCCATGGAAAAAGTACAACAAATGCTATGGTTAACTTGCAAGCTGAAGTTCATACTGGAGAAAGTAGAGAACCCCTTCCTGAAATACAGGTAGAGAAATCCTAGTAAAAAGTACATCTGAATGTAGTTTTTGATACTTTGCTTAAAATGTTGCAGTCCTATGGTGAAAAATAATATTTCATTGGCTGAAAGTGCAAGTACTTATCCATTTGTTTAAGCAGAGTTGTGGTACATCTCATTCTCATTCAGCTAGAGACTAGAAAAGGGTTTCACTGTGGCTATTTATAATACTTTCCATATATCTGCAAGATAGACACACAGTATATACAATTATAAGCTATTATCAACAGAACATTTGTTGTCTACAATGTGCCACATACACTGAGACAAATTCCTTTCTGAAACAATATGAAATCTGAATCGGAAAATATTGGAGCCTTAATGATCTACAATAACAAAACAAGTGGAAATAAAAAATAAGAAAGGTACTTAGAAAACAGTTTCACTATATGCATGGCATTTTCCCTTGGAGCAATTTACTTTCTACAGAAGAATTATCATATTCCACATATTAAAATGACTTAGGAGTTTGTTCTCCTCTGTATTCTTGCCACAGTCAGCTTTTTCACTGTTCACCATGTTAGGGCTGAATGAAATCTAGAAATCTGAAGAAACTTTCTTTAGTAATTTTCCTCCCTTACTTTAACATCACTTTAGGTGATCACATCTAAACGATTATCGCTAAGTAAAAGCATAAATAGCAAGATATCATAGTTAAACCTTTGCTATTTGCACTTACTGGTCAAAAGATTGAAAGTATTGACAGCTCTGCTGTCACTTATAGCTGCATTTCCTCCTCTCCCCAGGGCCCATAAACGTTAATGTTACATGTAAAGTGGATATAAAAATTGTACAGACCCCTATTAAAATGCCAGGTGTTAGCGATATAAATAAATGAGACCACAATAAATAATTTCAAATCTTTTCCCACCTTTAATGTGACCTATAACCTGTACAATTCAATTGAAAAACAAACAAAGCTGTTAGGGGAAAAAATAAAAAAACGTACAATAAGTTGGTTGCATAAGAGTGCACACCCTTAAACTAATACTTTGTTAAAGCACCTTTTGATTTAATTATAGTATTCAGTCTTCTTGGGTACACAGCTGCCATCAATTAAAGAGACTCTGATTAACCCCAAATAAAGTTCAGCCATTCTAGTAGGCTTTTCCTGACACTTACTCAATTTCCTGCTACAGCAAAAGCCATGGTTCGCAGAAAGAATACAATGTATCAAAGGGATCTCATTGTTGAAAGGCATTAGTCAGGAGAAGGGTAAAAAAAAAAACTTCCACAGCATTGGATATACCATGGAACACAGTGAAGACAGTCATCAAAAAGTGGAGAAAATATGAGACAACAGTGACGATGCAAAAAACTGGACGTCCCTCCAAAATTGATGAAAAGACAAGACAAAAACTGGTCAGGGAGGCTCTCAGGAGTCTTACAGCAACACTGAAGGAGCTGCAGGAATTTCTGGCAAGTACTGGTCATGTACTACATGTGACAAAAATCTCCCATATTTTCCATATGTCTGGGATATGGGGTAGGGTTGCAAGATGGAAGCTTTTTCTTGCACAGGAAAACATCCAGGCCCTGCTAAAATTTGCAAAACAATACTTCAAGTATCCCAAAAGCATGTGGGGAAATGTGTTATGGTCTGATGAGACCAAAGTTGAACGTTTTGGCCACATTTCCAAAAGGTATGTTTGGCACAAAAACAACACTTCACATCACCAAAAGAACACCATCCCCACAATGAAGCAAGTTGGTGGTAGTATCATGCTTTGGGGTTGCTTTTCTTCAGCTGGAACTGGGGCTTTAGTCAAGCTGGAGGGAATTATGAACAGTTCCAAATAAATACTAGTCACTTTTGGCCTAAAACCTTCAGGCGTCTACTAAAAAGCTGAAGATGAAGAGGAATTTCACCTTTCAACATGAGAATAACCCCAAGCATACATGCAAATCAACAAAAGAATGGCTTCACCAGAAGAAAATTAAAGTTTAGGAATGGCCCAGCCAGAGTCCAGACCTAAATCCAATAGAAAATCTGTGGGGTGACCTGATGAGGGCTGTGCACAAGAGATGTCCTTGCAATCTGACAGATTTGGAGTGATTTGCAAGGAACAGTGGGCAAATATTGTCAAGTCAAGATGTGTCATGCTGATAGACTCCTACCCAAGAAGACTGAATGCTGTAATTAAATGAAAAAGGTACATCAACAAAGTATAAGTTTAAGGGTGTGCACACTTATGCAACCAGCTTATTTTAAGTTTTTTATTTTTTATATTTTTTCTCTAACATATTTGTTTGTTTTTCAATTGAATTGTACAGGTTATAGATAACATTAAAGATGGGAAAAGTTTTGAAATTATTTATTGTGGTCTTGTTTTTTTATATCACAGAAACCTGCCATTTTAATAGTGGTGTGTACCCTTTTTATATCCACTGTACATTAAAAAAAATTAAATGTCTGTGAATACTTGTAAAGTAAGGCTGGGGTTACAAGTAGTAAAGGGATATGTCATGAGTAACCGAGCTAGGCACTTCAAGAAGAAGCACACAAAAGCATTTCTTGTTATGTAAAGTTGATTATGAAATAAGGCAGTTCACTTGATATCTATTACTGCACAGAGACATTTGCATAGGTACTTACACATGCATTTCATAGTGTATACTTTATTGGGTACATTTCTATGCATACTTTGATCTGTGTATACTCAGGGATAAAATGCAGTGCCTAATTTACAGAGAAAACTCTGCCAAAAAGATGGTATAGGTAAGATTACAAATAAATGACTTTGCCTCCAGAAGCAGGCACAAATCATCTTTTTGCTGTGTATTGCCAGTTACAATTTACTTATTAACTTAGGTTTTCTAATATGAGAAATATGATACTCTGACTGACTGATGAAAAAATGGTGAGGAAGACCTGCTGAGAAAGAACCTGAAACTCAAATACTATTTTTATGCTATATTATTTCAGATATTTTTTCTTAAATTACCAAACACTTTTTAAAGAATTTGTAAGAATTTGTAGGAAAACCAGTCTATAAGAATCACAGCAAGTACATCGCTGACATTCCTACTGAGGACTGTCAATCTCAGCAATATTTTTTCTACTTTTATGGGAATGGACGTGTGATCTGACAGCAGGGACTGGGATATTATAAGCTCATTAACTATACTGTCACTGTGCATTATGGGCAAGAAGAAAACAAAATTCCACCAGTATGTTTGCTCTGATGAGGATATTCCAGGAAAAAAATAGCTAATATTAATAACAACTAGTTACTTTGCTGCTGGCAAGTTTAGACTGTATAGAACTTCGTCATCAGATAAAACATTGTTCCTGGGACTCAATAAACTCTGTGCAGGCTTTGCATGAAGCCTACATGGAGTTTATGTGTTTGTGCAGTGAGCAGCACTAATTACATATTCATGCTGAGCACCACATTTAAATGTAAAAAGAGTGGTTTCATCGCTGGCAACAGGGTTGCCAGACAGGAAACTGTATAAAGTCACATGGATAGCAAACATGTTTAAAACACAGCAAACTTGGATAGAGGGATTGCATGGAATGCCACAGTGACTAGCAGGGTTTAATATATAGTAATATATATGGTCCATACACAATACAGGACAGTGTTTACAGTGTAGATTATTGTGATATCCCATTCCAGGCATTCCGTACAAAAGTTCTGTAAATGATCTGTAAGGGTAGATGGATTTCCATTTAAAGTAAACAATCAATGTAAGTGTGTGTATTGAATAGGGACACACAGATGAACAGTAGGAATGAACACAGGGAAAGAGGACAGGTGAAATATCTTAATGTACAGTAGATGAGGACATGTCAATGGAAGACAGCTGTAGCAGGAACACTAATCACCCATCAATATGGTGCAGTATGGACTGCACAATGAAAATGTACATTATGTGTCTGTCACACAAGGTGACATAACAATGGAGAAAATGTCTTTGTGAGATAAGCACCTTGACATAAACAATGCAGAGGACATCTTCAGGGATGATATATACAATCAGGGTTGGGTGCATACTGGGAAGCTATGCAAACTGGTTTGCCTGAATATGACTGTAATGTCAACAGAGATCTCCACCAAGTGGGACACAGATACA
Source organism: Protopterus annectens (assembly GCF_019279795.1). NCBI lineage: Eukaryota > Metazoa > Chordata > Ceratodontiformes > Protopteridae > Protopterus > Protopterus annectens. Next base: position 145,513,886 of record NC_056736.1, on the reverse strand, counting down.
ATCCCATGGACAACAGTAAAAGAAGAACACACAATCATGGATAATATCAGAATAATAAGACCAATAAGCCCATTTCTCTAACACAACATATGCAGTTCTGAGCAATCATATATGGATCTGCACAAGCACACTTGTACCACTACTATGACATGTCAGCAATCTATGAAGGTAATCAAACACACCTTCCTGACACTGTAACATCTGCTGTAAGTGTTAGGAGGGACACTGCTATACCTGTATGTGACATTAGTATCACTTCAAGCTAGTTGACTGGTGTGCATGGCAGATTTATATGGCACAATCCAGACTGTCATGGATGTAAGCCATGCCATTGATGCTGCCAAAAAGCTATGTATATAATGTGCATCACCAACAAGTTCCACAGCTCACATCTGACTTTTAGAAGGCTGCAGGACAACTTATGCTGGATGACATCAGCACTGGATGTTGGGGAGAAGATGCTGGGAAGCCTGCATGAAATGGATGTATAGGTATGCTCAACTGTCAAGTTCTGCCTATTACCAGATTGATGAGTGTGCAATGAGTAGTATATGGTGATTGTGTTCCAATGTCCAGGTATAGTTTAAGAGACAGCTTTACATATTATATATTACTACAAGCATTTGAAAATATAATTGTATATTGTCATTTTATAGAAGTGAATGGTATATCACATAACATTTGTTATTAATTTATGCACTGCAGTGGATATATTTGTCAACAACTACTGACAGACCAGGTTTCCAGTGTATGGGGGGAGGTAACACATGGCTGCATTGTATATATGTGACATATTCTGAGATAGGGCCTTCATTTTTATATGTTTCCACAGTTAGTTCCATGGCATGAAGACTAAATCGACAGTAAACAAACTGAATATGTGCTATTACTTACTTATCATAGTGCAACAATGAGCAGAGTGTTTGTATGATGGCTGGCAAAGTGTGTGCACATGTGTGATATGCATTTCTGCTGCTTTCCATGTTTGCGCATAGTTAAGCAGTGCACAAATGCAAGGCTCATTGTTAAAATTCAGATAGTTAGTACTGAGCGTATGAAATATACCCGCTGCTTAGCTGACTGTGTGGCAGTAGGTGTAAATACATTGACAAATTTCTTTCTGAGCCCAGTTGATACTGGGGTTGAATCCAATACTTTTAAATAAATAGTGATAAAGCAATGAAATTATTCTTTATACTACATTCACCATGTGTTAATGTTCTTTACCTTAGTGCAGTGTGTTTAAGCATCAGTGTATGGAGGCAAACCCCACCACTGAAAAGCCATTTATTGTCTTGTCGCTTGGTATTGGTGTGCAATGCCAAACTTCATGCTAACCTAGAGGCCAAAATGTGGAGGGCACCATTGCTTTTTTAATACTTATGTGTGTTGTGTCTGATTATATTTTTGACCAGATTAAAGCTGTTAAAATGGGGTAGATAGGAAAGTGGTGAAATGGGGATCGAGTAGGGGGAAAAGCAAAGGGAAAGAAATTAAGGAATGTGCAGGAGATAGGTAGGAAAGAACCATAGCTATCCATTTCTTTAACAGTGTAAACTAAAAACATGTACCGAATATTAGATGAATTTGGTCTGTCACCTTCACAAAGAGGGGTGACAACAATGCAATCATGCTGTATAGCCAATTGGACCAAAGCAAGTGTGCCAAGAGGACTCATGTGTGAACTGGGCAGCTATGTATGGACAATATTCTTTTTGTAAGACAGGTGCCAGTTTTTTTAATTCAGTAAGAGAGGAATGCTAGGTAGGAGACATTGGTATCTGTGGGTCAGGCAAGATAAATAGGTGAGGAAGCAAATGTTTTATTTATTTAACATTTGTTTACTGGAAAAGTCTATCTTGGAACAAAGCCAATTTTCAACGGAAGCCCAGGGAGAAATGCTCCAGATACATGTCTTTATAATGTGGGAGGAAACAGGAGCACCGAGAGGAAACCCACACAAATGCAAGGAGGACATGCAGACTCTGCACAGAATGCACTTCAGCCGATAATCGCACCAGAGAACCTCTTACTCTGAGGTGACAATGCAGCCTTTGCATCACTGCACTGTCCAAATGCAAACAAACAAGATGAGACACAGAGACAGTGAGTGACGCAAAAGGTTGGGGGTCACCATGATTGGGGTGAGAGAGGGGACAAAGCAAACTCATGCCCATCAAATATGAAGACAGTAAGAATCTAGTCCTAACCCACAGGACTGTCATCATTGTCCCCTTACTCCACTGGGTGCTGGAGTGCTTGACATCTTCTCGTCCAATTGAGGGAGAGCAGCCTTTCCATCTGATGTAGATGTACACCAATGGTGAGGTGTCCAACCCTACGCACCAACCCTGGCATCTCCTGGTGGGTGATGAAATCTCCACCTCTGCCACTACACTCAGAGGGTACCACAGCACCACCTGCTGAGGCAGTGCTACCTGAGAGCACAGGTAGTACAGGATCATCAGAGGTAGTGCTGCCAGGTTAGGTCCCAGATGCTAGGCATCTGTGTTGGAGACAGTGGAGCAGGGGCAGGTTGACCCTCTGGGGCTGACTTACCTCATTGTACTATGACGCATTTAGTGATTTATTACAGGTGGATGACATGGAGACATTTTGATGACACATAATACAAATTAAAAGAGATAAGGATTGGGATGACAGAAAAAAAGTGATAAAATCAGTGCTATCATATGTGACATACAATGCGCTATCACAATTATACAACTATTTTATCTGAACTATTATATTTAAGTATACACACTATCAACTACAAACTCTAATTACAGTATGAAGCTAAGATCTCTTATAAGATCCTGCAAAGCTAGCTATGAAAACAAAATCACCACTTATTCTAGGGACAACCACAAAGCATTCTATAGCTATGTCAAGTATCTCAATGGCAATACTCAGATCTGCTCTGAGTTACAGAACAATGGCATGAAAATTACAGAACCAACTGATATCGCCAACATCCTGGCAGATAGGTTCAGTGCTAACTTTACCCCCTGTCACCCCCTAAAGGGCCCACATCTATACAGGAAGAATGCAGAGTCCCTGTAATCACAACTATGCAGGTAAAAGCTGCACTCTCTAAAGCCAAAAACACAGCATCCATTGGACCGGACAACATCCCAGGCTGTGTTTTACACGAACTTCAGAACAAACTGGCTCCCCATTTAAGCACCATGTTCAATCTTAGTCTCACATCAGGCTTTATGTCCACTGAATGGCACACAGCAACAGTTATCCCACTCCAAAAAGGAGGAGCCACCACTGAACTCGGGAACTATTGCCCTATTAGCCTGACGAGAGGTCTGTAAGGCCATAGAATGTATCATCTTGGAACTCATCAACAAAGACATTGGTAACCTCAAAACTCTGGACCCCGCCCAGTTTGGGTTTGTAAAGGGCAGATCATGCCTCCTGAACCTGATTGGCCTCTTTGAAGCAGTCAGAAAAGCTATAGACGAGGGTAAGGCGGTTCACACAGCCTATCTTAACCTCGCCAAGGCTTTCGACACCATTCCCCATTCTGGAATTATAGCTAAATTCACTAAACTAGGTATAAATCCCTAGGTCACAAGATGGGTTGCCAATTGGTTCACTGACAGAACCCAGACTGTAAAAGTTGCAGACTCCAAATCCGACTTCAAAGCAGTGACAAGTGGAGTACCACAGTGTTCAGTTCTGGGACCTCTCCTGTTTGGTATATAGTTCTCTGAAGTACAGGCTAACACAGAAGGCCTTTGGCTAATGAAGTTCACAGCTGACTGCAAACTAGGAGCCATAACCGAGTCCCCAAATGATGTGGACATCCTACAGAAGGGCCTCACTGAGAGAGATGCCTGGTATCAGAGCCATGGCGTCAAGCTCAATGCCAAAAAGTGCATTGTCATCCCCTTTGGTAAAAACTCTGTACCCATGAACTACCACATAGGTGGCAGTCTACTTAATGCCGAATGTGTAATAAGAGACCTGGGGACCCAGGTGGACAGTAGTCTCTCCTTTAATAATCACATCACCACAGTAGTCAGGAAATCCTTCTACAAGGCAGACCTCATCACAAAAGGGTTCTAATCTAGGAAAAAAGAGGTCATTGTTCGCCTCTACTTGACACTCATACTCCCCTTTTGGAATGTACCTCACAAGACATCGGTAGCAGCCAGAAAGGCCACAGAAGTACCTCACAAAAAGGATTACTGGCCTCAAACAGATGCCCTACACTGACCTTCTCAAAAAACTCCAGCTTTACTCTGTAGCATATCGCCTACTCCGAGGTGATCTCTGCCTAATATATACAGCTATGTCAAACCCAGAGCTGTTGGGCATGCTAACCTAAAGAAATCAATCCCTCTGAGCTACATGCTCTAGGGACCTAAACCTTGTTATCACAATAAACAGGACATGCTGGAGGGATAGATTCTTGTCCAGAGACTTCCCATACTCTGGAACAAGCTACCCATCTATGTCAAGCAAAGTTCCTCATTAGCACTCTTCAAGAAAAATCTTGATAAGTGGATGGGAAATAGGAAATACACCCCGGGGATCACTTCTGTGACTCTGCTCAACAGTTGCACAGGAAAATAACTTTCTTAGGTGGAGTAAACAAGGGAACCTTGTTGGCTAGGCTTATTTAAGCCCTTGGGCCAATAGCCTAGTACCTACCTATGAACCTATTCTTCAAAGTAATCCTTGCTATGTGCATAGATAGTACATATGGTTGGCCCAAGTATACTGATTATAGTTAACAGCAGGGCATTTATGCCACTTGTATAGAGTTTAATTTATGTAACATCATGAAGGAAATGCAATATGGTATAGTTGCAACTCATGGTATTTGAACCCACAACCTCTGACTACAATTTTACACTTGACTCCTAAAGTTGGTTTGTGCTACAGACTCATGCATGTATACTTGCTTTCTACAGTTACGATATGCATGCTCACTTTGCTACTGCTGTATAGAATACAAAACATATATCATTAACTTTTAAAGCTACAATAATACTTCTCTTGTGCTGCATACATACCACTTTCTTCCTTAGTCTCTCCAGACATTCAGCATGAGCCTGCAGATTCAAGTCAATTTTGCCATTAGTTGTGAAAAGAAAATGAAATAACAGAAAAGCATTATGTATACCATTCTTGTCTATATTTAGTTTTTTATGTATTAAAAGTTCTCTTTATGATCATACTTACACAACTATGGGATGTCAGTAGTTTCAAACTTAGTCAACCACTGGTTGAATGTACCCCTCTTGTGCCTTTGTAGGCTGTTGAAGTGGTGCCTACACTGTTCTCCAGTGCTTGGAATGCCAGTCACACTGGATTCAGCCTTAGCCAAATTACTCAAAGCCTCAGACTTGTACGGGGACCCAGAATAGTCTCCCTGCAAAAGTTATTATCGGTGGCCCCTTACCATGACTTCAGTAAAAATCCTGGACTCCTGAACACTCCACAGTGGCACCCTAAACTAGGAACCTTCCCTTCTAATGCCAGGCATGTCTAATACCAAAAGTAGAGCAATGGCAAATGATTTCCCACCAATTCCAATCACTTTTACTGGTAAGTGAGCAGACCTGAAAAATGATGGCAACCATTTTTGCAATGTTGCAGGGAAGAAAGCAATTTCTAAAATTGGAAGGTTGATCTGACACTTGACATTAGTTTGAATGGTGTCTGCTGCTGTAACTGCTAGGTCAGTTAACTTTGCAGACATGCACTGGTGCCATAAATTCCATCACATGACATGTTTTTGATTTGTCTTTATACACTGATAAAAATTGAATTTTAAAGTGTGGGATTCAAACCTATGCATAAAGGACAAACCACTTTCTTCCACAGCAGCGATTTTCTATCTTTGCCACAGAAAAAGTACAGCTCAGACATAGTCATGAATAATTCATAAATATAGCTGACAGTTTGAGGTGTTAACCATGTATGTGTGTGACCTTACATGGTTCTTGTAAACAGATTCATTTGTGTATGTCTCTTAAGTGTGAAGGCCATCCAAGTCCAGGTAGCAGAATTATACTTACAGAAATACAGTAGACAGTATACCCTCAGTTATACATATGAAAAAACAATAAATATGTCTTATCCCGCATACATATAATTCATATAAGCTTCACTATCTAAAGTGTTATAAGTGGGCTTGAACATAATGTGAAAAGGGACAACAGTAAACATTTATGGAATGCCCTGTATTAAAACCCAGGACCATGTGTATAGCAGCCTTACACTTACACCTGTTGCCACAAGAATGTTGAAATAGCACTTGTATATTTTTCTGTTCATTGCTATAAACTGGACTGTCACAACAGTAAAAATATGTTGTACTTCCTGTATTAGAACCCATAACTATCTGTATTATAGCCCTACACTTACACTTGCTGCCACAGGAACAGTTAAATGATACTTGAATAATTCCCTATTCATTAAGTTTTGTGTGTTAACTGCCGTGAAATGCCCCTTAGCATGTTTGTGCAATGCCCAATAGAATTAACAGAATGTATCTGTCTTAAAGTATTGACTGTCTGCATCCTGTCTACAGGTGTTCTGTGGCTGCAGGTGTTGCAGAACCTTGGTAACTGCCATGTGATGTTGCTTAGCAGTGTTGAGCGATGGAAAGCAAAATTACAAAAATGTATTCGTTTTGATCTTTACACTGTCTGCACCCTGCCTGCAGGTATCTTGTCTGCTTCCTGTGTAGGTTCTTGCTAAGTGTCTCACAAATGAGATAAGCACAGCTAAACCTGGCATTCACTGTGTTTTTCTGTTTCCATTGTTTGTACTAAGCCGCTCACTGCACAAACACTGGCATTGAAAAAAATAAATAAAGGGAAAATTAGTTGAAATGAGAAAAAGCAATCTATGAAATAAACACTACAAACTTTTTGTTGGCACACATGAAATATTTTTGCATAGGTCTGGATTTGAACTCTCACGCCAATGAACCACAAAAAGGGTGTCTTATTACTCTTTGCCATACAAACAGCTTTGCAGCAGGGGATTGAAATAATTCTGCATACAACCAACTGCAACATCATCCATAGTACTAATAAAGTATAAGGCAGTTGTTTGTACTTGTATTAATTTCAAATGTAGTGCACTGAATGATCACACAGTTTATGACTATTAATTGCAGAAATGCAGCTCTGTCTTATCTCTCCTGTCTGTTGCTAATTTTTGTCTTATCTGAGGAGTAATCTGAGACATTCTGTCTGTAAGGCATTCTGTATCATTGTCCTTAAAATGTTTGAGGATATTAAATGTTAATAATGTACAGTTATCGACAAATGAAGGTGAGGTTGGGTGTAACTGGATAGAAACTGTGAAATGTGTGCTGCTTACTTACATTTATAAGCTTGATACAATTACTTCCAAGTCTAACATGGCTGGCACACCTATTGGAGATAGAGCAGTCAGAACTGCTGTTGTGTTTTCTTTCTCCCTACCAGTAATCATTCACAGTTGCAATCCATTAGCAACACACACTGAGGGAGTGCCTGCACTATGTTTACATGAGATACACAGAGCCAAATAATTGTGATTCAGCAATTCTAATGAGTTTACACCTCATTGCATCTTCACTGTGCTCACAGCCCTAAATCAACACCATAAAAAGGGAACAGTGTAGCTAGTGAACCTGAAGGTGAGGAGACTTGTTTATGTGGATAACACAGAACAGGATATTACTTTGGGATATATATCTGTACAGAAGACTATTGACCTTGATAAGGTATACTTGCATTTTTCAACTAAATACTGCATATGCTAAAATTGTATTAAGAAAACTCTGTATATATATATATATATATATATATATTTATATATATAGATCTAGAACTGCCCATCGAACACACATTTCACCAAAATGTAAACCACTGAACACACCCCCTGCACCCCCATGTGGGGGGCTATGCAACCCTCCCCATTTTAATAGTGTCACTCTGAGATTGCACTACAGTGGCAAAGAGGGAATATTCCCTTATCCAACTGTACCATGATCTAAGCAACAGTTTTAGTTTTACAATCTATACCACATGTTGATGTACAACTAAACCTACATGCAAACAACTGTTTGCTTACTTTCACTTCCCAAATTTGAGCTCGCCCATTTATGTTTCCATGAAATGTGTGCTCAATTGACAGTCCTAGATACATATATATATATATATATATATATATATATATATATATATATATATATATATATTAGCAAATGCTACTTTTATCTGTATGCATTTTTTATAAGTGTACTGATGGCATGGGCATATTTGTCAGGGCACTTCACTTTTTCAGATGCACAGCATTATTAACTGACATCACAAGCGGTAATGTTTCAACTGTTTTTTTCTGTGTACACTCTTCTATTGTCATTACTGTGAAATGTAAATATTCCATAGTGTCAGTGACACAGGGGTGTTAGTTTTCTGGGATGGACCATACACACCTCTAGGGGAATGTTGTCCACTGACAATAGCTAAAAATGGAAATTTCTGTGTTAAATCTGTACACGTTTCAGAGACAGTTCATTTGATAGCACTTTTAGCATTTCACTGATTTTTTTTAGCAAAAGGTGTCATTTACCTGTTCTTTTGGGGGTGGGGGAGCAAAGTTGCATTTCTGTTTTGCAAAAAACAGGATCTTTTGCTATTGTTACTCTTCTTGTTCTGGATTCAACCTTACTTTGTGTGTGATTGTTACATGTTGCAACCACACAATTCCTTTTGTTATATTTCAATATCTTGGCTGATTTATGTTTCACCAGTGGGTAATAGTAAAATGCTACCTTTTATGTGTAACCTAGATACAGAACTTTTAGTTGTATGATATTTATGTGTAATATACTTATGTTGTGTTTAGGTCACCTAGGACTATGGCACCCATATGTCTCAATCCATGACCCCCTCCCCTTCACTGACACTGACAATCAGGTCATTTTGGAAGCATTTAGGTGGCATGGCACCTTTCTGCTCGGAAGGGAACATGGAGATATGTCAGGTAGAATGCAAATTTGGCAACAGATAGTTGTTGATGTGAATGCAGTAGGCAGCCACAGCAGGACATATGATCAGGTGTGCCATAGGGCCACTGACATGATTTCATCTGCATGGAGGAGAGCAGCTGCAGTGGCCCATGATCAGATGGGTACCAGGGGCCTGCTACACAGCCATCACTAATAGCAAATAAACAGTTCCTGTCCACTGTCAGGGATCCAGACAGCTCACTGGAAAGTGCAAAGCAGCATGTCATTGACACTGCTGCTTCTGTTTCAAGGAGAACAAGTATGTCCAAGGAGAAGCTTCCTTGTAGGCTTATGTATAGCAGTTGTTAAATACTCTTGTATGGTAAAATATTGACAGCAGTATGTAAGTTCTGTTTAACAATAAATTGATTTGAGAGGAGGGGAGTTGTAGACTGATACAGTTAATAACACATTTTGATTGATTACACATAGGGATTAGTTTAGACTTGTCATCCAAATTCTTGTTAAAAGTATCATTAATAGCATATAAAGGGAAAAATGTTTTAACCCCCTATGTTACTGTTAATTGTGATGACATTGTCCTTACCTTTTGCTTACCTTCTTTCAGGACCATCATCCATGGGAAGCATAGCATCATCTACAAATGGTAAGCCAGTATTGATGGACAGTTCAAAGAAATATATAATTTATCAATATGTGTGATGTGGGCGACAGGTCTGCTGTGTATATTACTTTACTGTCTGTAGTAGTGGCACCACTGTTAGTTTGTTAGCATACATTTGAATACAGTAGTCTAGCTATTAATGTCTTTCCTGTGTCTGTTGCTTATTATAACAGGTGATCCTGACAGTGGAAGTGTAGAACTCTTACCACCTGATTTCAGAGTATTGACAGACTCTGATGATGATGGTGCCAAACAGAGGCAAAATCAGGGAGGGTGCAGAGATTGACTCTGACACCACAGCTGACACTCAGCCATCCCCTGTATTTCCATCAGACACAGCCAGTAGGCCTACACCAACCCATTCCAGTGAGTCATCAGATATTAGACAGGTGGTGGGTGAGACACACAAGAAGTATGGTTACTGCAATTTCAGTGACTGTTGACTCTGGCTGTAGCCAAAGTGTGGGTGAGGTTTCACATGGTAGGGTTCTTAGGGCTGCTCGGAGGAAGCCTGCTGTCCATCCTCCACCTGACCAGGTGTGTTTTTCCATGCCACTAGACATATATTTATGGCCAACCTGGAGGCACTGGCATGTTCCTATAGGTCAGAGAAATGATTAGGGTTGTAGATGTGACACAGGTTGACATGCTTGACTGCCTCCACTGTGTTGTCACTTCAATGGATAGGATAAATTACATGTTGGAACATGCAGCATCTGTGATGGAATGTCTGGTGAGAGGGAGCTGGCATCCTGATGGCTGTAAGTCAGCCACATCATCTGCTTTTAGCCAACATGGCTATGTCTGATCATGCTGCCATAATGGCACTACTTCCACTGAGGTGTCCACACCCAAATGTGGTAGGCCATTGGGTCATGGTCAGGGTCTTCCTCGTGAAGGAAGCTCATCCAGCAGGCATCAGTCATGTTCAGGTAGCAGCAGTGCATCTGACCATGGGAGTGGAAATGCAAATGCAACTCCTGGTATTGCCAGTTCTCATGGTCAGGTATGATGATGATGAACTAACACCTCTACCATACACAGCTCACACCTGTCCAACATACCAAGACATAGAACTGGCACAGAGCTTGGCTGTGTTCTTGCAGACATTCACACATCAATTTCACCTGTAGGACCCATACAGACACACACACACACACACACCAGTTACATGATTCAGCCTTGTTCAGGAAATGTCTGCCTGCTTCTCTGTCTTATCCACAGACACTCACAGATCTTTTGTGCTTTTGTGTTGGCCTAGGCTTCCACCCTCCCACCTCTACACACACACACACACACACACACACACACACACACACACACACACACACACACACACACACACACACACACACAAAACACCCTGTGCATGTGATGATAACTGCCATATTCATGTTTTCTATATTTTGGATTCAAGGGTACATAACATTTGTGTCTGATGCTCAAGGTACATAGCTGACTTAGTGCTTAGTATATCTGCATTTATGATGTTGTTTTGCTAATTGTACCTTTGATATACTTTGTTCTTAGAAAGATAGACAATTGATATAATAAACCTTTTTTGCATCAATATTTTTAATAATCTTCTGAGGGTTGTGAAATCTGAAATGATAATGTGCCTCATTACTTTCTAACTTCTCTCTTTAATGATCTTCCAGTGCAAACGTATGATGCTAAACTGAGGATATTCAGTGACCATCAGTACTTTTGATAGGTATGACTGTGTGAATCTTTCATGGCTGAAAGCCTACTATTTAATAGTGGACACATATAAGTCAAATAAGTCTCTGCTGCCACATGTTAAAGTAATTTCTGTACAAATCACCCAAGAGTATACTTGCTCAGACTACTAAGTAACAACATCCAAGGATATGCCAGTCATTTATATTATTAAGCAATATATTTCAGATTCAACACTTATCTCGTAAATACAGCAGTTGCAATAGTTTTAGCTCAGGGCTGACCTTGTATGATGCTAGCAGTACACAGCCTTTACATGGTTAGGTAAATGTTGTGAGCATTGTCTTGTCTTAATTTTACTATACGTATGTGCATAGTATGAAGGTTTTAGCCCTTTAGGTGGTTAGTGAGTGTGCTATGCATTACCGCTTTGCCAATGTGTGGGTATCTTGAGTGTGCCTATGTCTGCCTACACCCACAGCAGCTGCTTGTTCCCTCTCTGACTCCTCTCCTGTGTGTGGCTGTGGTGACCTTACCGTTGGTGTTGGGATATGTGTCCCTTCCCCTTATTGATCCAGCTGAAAATGCTTTCTTAGGATGATGTTGTGTATCGTACCAAAGACAGTTAATATTTCAGTATATGTATGTGAATTGTACTGCAGGGCTCCCCCAGATATTTCTAGGTACCAGAACCATGACTTCAGCAGCCCAAACACATGGTCTATGATATTTCTGGTTTGAGTGTATGCCTCATTATGGTGTTCTTCAATGGGTGTGTGTGTGTTCATTTTTCATGGGCATCATCAGCTACAGTTCCAGTGCATAACCTGCATCCCCCAGTAAATGACCCTGTGGCAAATTCCCCCTAGTGAACATCTGATATAGTTGGGAGGTGTGCCAGATATGTGAGTCATGGTAACTGCCTGGGTTGCCAGCACACATGTTCAAGATGATTCCCCTTGGCATTACACATGACTTGGCAGTTAATAGAGTGGAATCCATTTCTATTTATGTACAGCCTTCCCTGTTCCCCAGGTGGTGCATTAATTTCTAAATGTGTACAATCTATGGCACCCAGTACTTCAGGGTAGTGTGCTACAGGCTAGAACTCCTGCATATTTATGGCCCTGTCCAGAGGAGTACAGGGAAAATATTATGTTCTCACTGGCATGTTGGAGCATAGCATTCAGGAATTGATGGAGGATACTGGATATTGATGCCTGTCACAGCCCCAGCACATCCCCTGTTGGTCTCAGAAAGGTTCCTGTAACTAAAATTCTAAGCGCTATACACACCCTTATCTCCACAGGTATGTGTTCCCCTCAGTTTGTCCTGGGTCTAGTTGAGGATGACAGAGGTTGCAGAGTTCCTGTAGTGTGGCTGTATCCACCCTGAAGTGCTTTACAGCTTCAACATCATGCAGATTGTCATAAGGTAAACAGGGTCTGAAATCTCTTCTTCCTCTTGACTGTGGTCTATTAGCAGCAGCAGCAGTATAGATTTTAGCCTGTTGAACATATACATGAATTAAAGCAACATCAACCCCTAACATTCTTTCTCTGCAGACTCCTTTCCTTGGCTATATTCCAATAGGTTTTGGAATTCGCAGGTAAACCAGCAGTGAGTCTACATGGTTGCTTTATAGCTTGTTGAAAAGCTCCTCCATCTTGGATTGTTTAATTAGCATACACTTCAGCTGTTTATCTGTAATTAGCATGCCACAGAGTTTACCTTGTTTGTGCGACTCTACACACTGTATAGAGACACTTACTGAATCCAAAACAGTGCACTATCCACACATGTAACCGTACAGTGTAGAGTTTATTGAATCTGCCTGTCTGTCTTTTTTCACTTTCTACACATTGTGATCCAACTAAACAACATCTCTTTTCACTCTGCAAAAATACGAGTGATATTCTGCGGAGAATAATGTTAAGGTTAACTACATTTCATGGAGAGCACTATTTATGTTAAAGTGGTCTAATCATGAAAAAAAAAAAAAAACTTCTAGTGGTTAAAAAATGGACCCATAATTATTGAGTTCTAAAAAATGCTTTGATGTACATTGTCACAATTTCTGGCTTGCTTTTAAACATCTGAGACATATTCTCCCACTACAATGCAACTAAGTCGTATCAGAAAAGGGAATCTCATCATCAGCCATTTTAAAGAACTTTGATGGCAGCTTGTTAGCAACTTGAATGCTTCTCATTCTAGATTCAAACATTCTATTCGCTATCTCAATGCTGCCCTTGTCCTGAGGTAATAACAGAGGTTCCTCTGCATTATAGAGAGACAGAAATTTGAAAACTGCGTATCAAACAAAAATGCAGATTTTAAAGATGTCTCTCTACGTGTTGGTATCCACAGAAAAAGCAGCAGTTGTGTAATGTCTAAGAATGATTTTTATTGGGTCTATATTATAATTATTCTAATTAATTGTTTTAAAATATTAAACCATTACATTATTAGTTGATACTTATGGACCTATTTAAATCCTTGTTCGATTTGATTAAATCAATAGTCTGAATAAATTCTTTACAGGATAAACAGGGTTACTGTGGAATAAACCAGGTTTTCAGATAATATTGTAGATTTTATCTCATTTTATCAGTCTGGAGCTGTTTGGTATCTTTGGTCAAAAAGGTTTGCTCGTATTAAAAGGCAATGAAAAATTTACTTTTGCAAAGTTCAAAAAATAAAATACACCTCCTTCCAAACCACATTTGTGTAACAGTAGTCCATCTGAAGAACAGTTTCATATGTGTTTGTGTACTGCATTTCATTTAATGCAGAAATACTAGATACCTTGTTAACAAAATGAAAAAAGAAGAGAGCAATAAAAAATTTCTGAAACTACACTTTTCTCACAAGATTTTTTTGTGTGTCCATTTGTAGCTTACCATTAATGCCCCTTCCCCAGTGCTATAATAAACCATTCATTCATACACGGAGAAAGCTGTAAATTCATCGTTTTACCCACAGTAAGAGCTCTATGATTAATTTGTTTTGTGATTCAGGCTTATGTCAATCAGCCCATGTGTTCTATGCTGAGTTATACATGGAGATGGGCCATCACTGTGACTAGGATGACTCTACCTGACATCTACAGATAACTCCTGACTGGTCTATTTGCTGCTGCTGCTAAATAGAGAATCTGCACCTGAGTGCCTTTCAATGGCCCCAAGAAAAACTTCATGACTTGTGGTTAATCTAGTTTAGCAGTGGGAACAGCATTGCAATAGTGATAGTCACTGCCCTCATACCAGGATTGGTGAACCAGTGTTAGGAACTTCCTGCCGCTCTTCCTGTATGACCCTTCCACTACTGAAACTACTAATCTGACTCTGGTCAGGTGATCAGTAGTCAGTTCTTTATTTCTCTATGCCACAAGGCAAGTTGCAAATTTGTGTATTTGTATGCTTTAAATAAGTTATTTTGTTGATGCTCATGCAAAGACATGTTCATTGTCTGTACCAGTGGCTTAGATGGCTAAAGCCCCAACTACAGTTCAGGTGACCGAAGTTCAATCAGTGAGTCAGGCACTTGATAGCAATGGCAGAAAAGATGGCCACTCCCATCCTTGGGGGAGAGAGTAGTTAGTTTGTGGTGAGGAACATTCCTTACATGCAGTTGTGATCCTCATGGTGGAGAATATGGAGACTGCATGCATGCTTCCTGGTGTGGGGATAGTCAAGTTGGCTCACACACTTTGTGATCGTGAGAAACAGTCCAGCATGTAAAATGCCCATTGCACTCTCAACCCCATTGAACAAGACTGAGCATAAATAGAGAGTAGGGTTTAATTAAAAACCCTCATGGATACTGGGCGGCCAGTTCACAGAACCATCTCTCAATCATCCCTGGAGGTGGAGAGAACTGATAAATAGTCGGGAGCTTGATGGTCAGAATTCAGTGGGGATAAACACACACACGGAAAATTTGTGAAGAAAATCTCACATGATAATTACAGCTGTTCTCAAAGCAGTTTTACAGATTATAACAAAATATGATTTATCAGATAAATTACTCTTGAAAAAAGAATAATAAAAGCCACAGATAATTTACAGTCTCACACACACACACACACACACACACACACACACACACACACACACACACACACACACACACACACACACACAATATTGGAATGCCTTGCAAAACTGTATCAGGCTTTTAGTCAGTGTCAAGAGAATACTCAAAATGAAGCATATGTGAGCTGTGTTTGGCTGCATGATTTCCAGCATGACAAAATCAAGCAATTTTATTTTCTTGTAAAGAGAATCTTAGAGCCAGAAAATTGCCCTGAAGCACTTAAACATGAAAGAATAATTTCCCACATGACTGTTTCATGAAGCACATATATTGGAATATTCATGCAATCAATATTTTGTCACAGAATGCAAATCCTAACACACATTAAATTATGTGTAACACCATAGTGGGGGAAAAATAGGCATGGAGATTAGAAGGGGATGAGTTAGTGGCTTTAGTCAGCCACTTAATTAGATTAACAGCTATAACAATTATGATGAAACCACATACCATTCAATTTTTAAAGTAAGTAACAAAAAATATGAGGAATGAACCAGTTATGACAGTTTAACAGCTTATTTTCAGAAATACACCATACAATCTGAAATCCCTAGGTGTGCAGAGCAAAGAGAAATCAACAAATCAAATTTTGTCATATTGTACTATTTTCTTTTGAGAAGAAACTACAATGTAAAACATGGTTATTGCATTTAGAAAGCTAAATCATGTGTGTGTGTCTCTAGAGTAGTTCAAAATGAAAACTGTCCATTTGTTGCTAGTAACTTCTTTCTAAATTTGTGAAAGTGAAGTTCTCATAACTTCATACTAAGCTTTTTTTACCCAGTTACAATAAGTGGGCGTAGAAAAAAGTTTTCATTTACACACCAAATATTTATGCTGAATACTATATGTTATGATTAAATAACAGCACCAACAATTTACTCAACTTTACAAATTTAGAAATTTACAATTTATAGCAACAAAGCTGAATTCAAAAATGAATAATTGTTCTGCACATATCTATTTTCAATCCAGACAAGTAAATACCAAATGTACATCACAGACAGCAACTTTTAATCTTTGCCTAGATAGACTAGTGATCTGGCCTTATAGCTGACAAGATGGATGCCCAGTAAGATTTTATCAGCTCAGATGATCAATGCCTATTCTTAACTAATGCATCACACACTACCATCCTAGCTTAGCCATAATAATCTGAACTACGCATATTTCCATTTTATAGCAGCCATAATAACAAAACCTACATATATATCCATGCCGTCAACACATATCCTGCACTATTCAAGCCTAAATAACATAAGACAAACTTTGTACAGTCACTAATGTAGGCACATCAATAAGATACTAAAAATTCAAAGAGCTACATCAATAAAAAGCAGTCCCAAAGATTTTTTTTCTCTCAACAGAACAAAAATACATTATTTTGTCAAATTCTGGTAATCAGTTCTATTGTTTTAGTTTGTGTCTTTCGGCTTTTCCCGGTTAGGGGTCGCCACAGTGGAACTCTGGTCCGCTAATGATTGGCAGTTGATTTTTACGTACCGGCTTGCCAGGTCTGACGCACAACCTTAAACGAAGGTACGTCTATTCACTCATGTCTCCACGCAGAAGATGCTCTAGCTGAGAATCGAATCGGACAGCGTCTTACTGTGAGACGTCAATGCAACCGCAGCAGCACCACCACCGCGGGTTTTATTTTCTTTTTTTCAGTAATTGATTTGGAAGAATAAATATTCATACCAAAATGAATTTAACAAATTTACTTATAATCGTCAGGGCTAAACATTAACACACAGCTTGACCTTTATTTTGCACGATATACATTTCACATACTAATATATAAACACTAACATTGTCTCTTATGGCAGCAGCATCCCAATCTGTGCTGCATAAAGCTACCTATTTGCCTCATTAGATACCAGACAGCTATTACTACACACACAGTTTAAAACAGCAATAGGAGAAAACGTTACTCTGCAATATTAACGTATATTTAATTAACTTAACAAACATGCCCTTCTTAGCCCTCCCCACACAGTCCCTTCAAAACAAGCAATGCTATCCTTGTGATAATAATGTTTCCTTTAATTAATACTAAACATCATTTATAGTGAAAATTAACTACCACAGTTTCCACTGAGTCATCTAACATAAATTAAAAGCTTGCATCCCAATCTAATGTAAAATGTCCCTTTAGAAATCATGCAAAGTAGGCATGCAACATTTAATTTCTTAATGTTTAATGATTCACCCCTAACACACGCACGCACACACACATGCACACACGCACACACACGCACACACACCCATATTTATTTATGCACTGTTTGAGATTTAAAGTTGTCATAATAGTGTATTATTTGACTTGTAAAGATAGGAGATCAATGAGGATGGGGTTCACAATGGTGGGGAATGTAAGGCACAGAATACCCCACAGGTGCATATAAGAAACCATGTAAGGGGACAGCATTTTAAGAATTTCTGCTAGCTCAGAGACTTTTGGAAACAATCTCCTTATATAAGGACCTCTGGGGTCTTTCCATTTGTTTAATATGTCTAGAAAGGTACATACCGAAGGGGCATTTTACTCAGTAATTGGTCTACTTAGGGTCTACATAAAAGGTACAACAGCCTATCTAACCTGGATAACATTCTTTTAGATATTAGTTGGAACAAAAAGAAGAGTGTTTTGGTTATGACTGCTACATAGTGGTCAAAGGATAGGGAGTTATCAACCCATGTCCCACGATACCTGACTATATTATAATTTTGGAGCAGCACATTGGCTAAACTGCACATTGAGGGGAAAGAGATGTTTACTAGCTTTGACAGTACTACTCTTTTTCAATTTTAGCCCTTTCTCATACATCACTTGTTTAGAAGGGTTAGTTCATGCTGTACTGATGCGTATTTAACAATAACACCCAGCTTCCAGGAAAACATAGTTCACCAAAGGTCCTGATTCCCAGTCAGGGAACATCTTTGAGAAGGTCACATAGGCTGTAGACAGAGCTGAGTCTGCTCACATAGCATATTTGGATCTGGCTAAAGCATTCAACATGTTACTTCAAGCTGTCATAATAAATGCATTAAGTGCCTTAAAGGTAGATCCATACATACCTTCATACTTTCCAAGGAAACTGCCAATTAAACTATGTGGGTTCTGTCATTCAGACACTTGACTATTAACATCACCATGTATGGATCTAATTTTAAGACATGTAACACATTTATTATGACAGCTTGGAGTATAGTGTTGAATGCTTTAGCCAGATCCAAATATGGTGTGTGAGAATAATTTGCTCAATCAACAGTTTACGTGGTCTTCTCAAAAATATTAATTAAACTGAGTAGGCAGGCTCTCCCTCAGAGATAGCTAGGCTAATATGTGCCTAACCTAGGAAGTTTTTTGATATCATAATTTACTAGATCAGAAATTATATTTTCCCTGGTTTTGAAAATCAGACCAGTCAGGTTAATAGGTGTGAAGTTTCCCCCATCTGTTGCAGAGATGCCCTTGTATAGGGTCATCACTACTGCAGTTCACTATATTTCAGGGACATTTTTTTAGCTAGGCTCAGATTAAACAGTTTACATAAGGACTTCACAAGGGCATGTCTGGTGCTATTTATTAAACATCCAGGTAAATTGGTAGGCCCCATGGAAGTAGTAGTTTTGTTTTTAGAGGATATCTTCAGTAAGCGGTCCTTTGTAATGTTAGGAGGTGTTAGGGATTTGGGAATTTGTGCAATTAAGACAATTGTTTCAGGGGTAAAGTTTTATTAAATTTGTCTGCCAGTACTGACTCTGGCTGGGTGATTCCATTTTGGCTAAATTAAGAGCAATGTTT
Source organism: Protopterus annectens (assembly GCF_019279795.1). Lineage (NCBI taxonomy): Eukaryota > Metazoa > Chordata > Ceratodontiformes > Protopteridae > Protopterus > Protopterus annectens. The sequence goes on along the minus strand of NC_056736.1, from coordinate 145,494,638 downwards.
AGTGTTTTTTCTTAGTTTCCTAGTGTAAATACTGAAGGATGCATTATTATCCTTGGCTTCAGAAGCTAATTTAATTGCCTTACTAGCCCTGATAATAATGTTTAATTCTTGTACTGTCTTTAATGCAATAGATTTTAGATCTGTAGTATGATTTAATGTATTTTTCTATTTTCATAGACTTTATTCTAGTTGGTGGACCACCTGGGTGGTATGTTATCAAACTTTCTTTATGCTTGGCTCTAGAAGGAATGATCAAGTCTAAGCACTTAACTATGTGGGAATTGAATTCCTTTATATAAACAACAGCTGTGCAAATGTTGTGTCTGGAGATGTTAAAAGTGAGTTTGCATAGCTTATCATAGACTTTGAGGAGGTTTGTCCATCTGAAATCCTTGAATTCATAATTATTGACTGCAGGTGTTTTTAGAGATTTTGAAAGAGAAAGGTACAAGTTCATGGTCAGACTTAACAAGGGATGGACAAATTAGATGCTTGGTAGGTGTAGCAGCTGTATTAGTTAGGACTAGGTCAAGAATGTCATGCTCTCTAGTTGGTCTGTTAACTGTCTTTATCAGGGGATTTTTATCTTTTAAGACTATGAGTCCGTGACATACCCAACATTGGAGAAATTGATGTTCCATTTTATAGAGTGGTAGCTGAAATCTCCAGTTATTGAGAGATAGTTGAACTCTCCCATTATAAAGGCATGTTTAATAAAAAGTAGACTATTTAGGAATCTTACATGGTCATCACAGGATATTGGGGTGCTGTATAGCAGGCTATAAGCTGACAATTTGTCTTGATCAGGCTAAGTTAGAGTTCATTAAATTTAATTTGTAGATCTCTGTAAATATGCATAGAACTAACATGGTCCTTTAAAAATATGGAAACCCTACTATAATTTCTATCTGGCTTGAATGCACAGTAGGTGAAAAACCCATATATATATATATATATATATATATATATATATATATATATATATATATATATATATACATGGAGAGAATGCTATCCTTACCCTGAAATAAAGTCTCAGCAACTACATAAAGATGTATAAGATCAGCAGGTTAGCCTCACAATCAGGGATATGTTGTTAAGATGTCTGGCATTGAGAAGGGCCACCTTGATGTGATTTAGTATAGCCCTGGAAATGACTACATTGATATCTGATAGATTGTGATGTCCATTAGTTAGCTTCTGCCTAAATAGTTAATGCAGGGGTAGCTATGAATTTAGCCAGTAAGCAGTAGCCATGGAATGAGAGTTGCAGATCACTGCTCATTTATTTATTTATTGCAATTGTTTACTAGGATAGTCAGACTGGGCAGAAAGCTACCCCTTTTCAGTGGAGGCCTGGGGAGAAAGCTTTTAAACAGAGTATCATAAATTGGCAACAGCATCATAAAATGCACTAAAAATATTCATTGGAGGCAATAAAAATGTACTTTCATACACCAACTACCTAATGGGAAAACTTCACCAGTAAGTGCTTATTTTATAGTCCATCAGAAACAGTCCTAGAGAGGTATATAATATCATATGAATAGTTTCCGCTGGCCATTTGCTTGGGCCTATATTACAACAGTGAAGAGGCATTTAATCGAACGCCTCTTCACCAACACATATAGAGCGAACGCACTAAAGCATGAATGCTCAAAACAGCGATTTATTTCCCTGGGAAAGAAATCGCTTGGCCTTCCCCATGTGTTTGCCCCTCTCCCTACTATAGTGCGATCTCAGAGTTGGTATACTTAGTTGGGGGGGGGGGGCAGAGACCCCCCACATTGTAATGTTTGAAAGTGTGTGTGTGTCTGTGTGTTAGTACTACCGATTTCTTTCCCAGGGAAAGAAATCGGTGTTCTGAGCATTTGCGCTTTAGTGCGTTCGCTGTATATGTGTCGGCAAAGAGGCATTCGATTAAACGCCTCTTCAATGTTGTAATATAGACCCCATTTGCCCATATAGATGATGCTGAAGCAGAATGAAGAAATATCCCTGCTGATTTCTGCACTGACTCTATAAACTTCATATCAAATATATATTCCTTATAAACTCATTTTTTCTTTGATTACTGGTTTCCTTATATCCATCCATAACCCCTCTTCTCATTTTTTACAATGTGGTCAGGGTGTCACTTCAACAGTGACAGTCATTTAGAACCAAGGTTCCCACTGCTGAGTGAAACTCACTTACATGCACACTCACACCTATGGCCAATTTAGAGTATCAAATCCATCTACTGCATGTCTTTAGAATATGGGAGGAAAATGGAGCACCCAGAGAAAATCCATATGAACATAGCCAGGACATGCATACTCCATACTGAAGGCACTCCAGCTTAAAACTAAACTGCATAACCTCTTGCTATAAGTTGACAGTACTATCTGCTGTGCCATTGTGTCAGGGTTTCTATAGTGGTAAATATTTACTGTAAGTTTGCAAAACCATATATAGTATACCGGAAGTTTTAGCAAAAAATAAATGCTGCATTTCCAAGCAAGACATGCTGCATTTCTACATTGAGAACATGTATTTTACTAACAGCTGTAGCATTTCTTGTTTCCAAAATCATTTAGATCATGAATCTTGGGTAAAGGCTTATTTCACTGGTTTGTTTGCTAACATCTCCCTTATACAGCACACACTGTCCAGAGCTTACATCTACTCCCGACATTACAGTGCAGGAACATAGCCATTTCTCCAGTTCAGTCAAGCTAATTGGTTAAGCCATACCTCTCAACCTCATAGTCCATGAAATCTGGACAAAGCCAAACATAATGGAGGGAAAGGTACAGAAGAAAGGACAGATTTTAAATTTTGTTCTTAAAAACATAGAAAGTTGCTAGAATAACAGTTTTTATGTTATGTTATGTTATTATTTACTTTATCGATCTTCTGTTTTAATTTTTGTTTTTACTCATAGTATTTGATTCTAGTCTAAATTTGCTAAATAACTCTGTATAACTCTACCTTTTAATGTTAATTTTGTAACAAATTTTATTTTATTTTAATTATACTTTATTGTATTTCCTTGTCATTGTTGCTGCTCGGAGCTTTTCTCCCCAGGCCTCTACTGAGAATGGACATGTATCCAGTTAGACCAGCCCGGTCAACAAATGTAAAATAAAATAAAATAAATAAATAAATATGTTAGCATGCACTTTTCAAAGGATATGGATTCTGAAACTGAAATGTTTATCATTATTTAGTGACTTTAGTCTATAATGATTTGAAAGAAAAACACACATTTTATGAAGAACAGACAAAGAATATGAAGCAAAAATCTGAACATTCTGCACAAATCTGGACAGTTGAGAGGTATGAATTATGTAAGCTATTCTGGATCATTCCTTGTTAAGGATTTAATTGCTGGGCACCCTCTTTTAGATATGAAATCTGAGATTGTGTTAAACCTGGATAGTGGCAGTAAAAACTGATATAAACCACACATCATTGTGGGACAAAACAATGCTTTTATTACATTCAGTAGAATCTGGAATTCTTTGTGCTTTTATCATGCTTTATGTTTTTTGATTTTTCTGAGTTATTAATTGGATACTTTTCTATTATTTTTTATGCACATGACATGGTTATTCTTTGATCCAGTCCCTTACATTCAGCTTTTCAAAGCCAGCTTCAGTCTGACCTTCATTCCCTTAAGGGTTTGCTAAAGAACCCTAAGCTACTCCTAAATCCCTTTAAAACCAGAAGTATGATATTTAAAACCTCACAAAAGTTAAAAAGGCTCCTAAAAATCTCAACATTGCAAATCTCAATGGTTACACAATAAAAAACAACCATAGCCTTTAAATGTTTAGGTTTATGGCTAGACCACTCACTTTTTTTGTATACTTCCAATTAATACCCATAAATCCTTATAGTGTTCACACCTTTCTTGTGCCTGATCTTTTAACTAAGTCACTTACCAGCTTATAATAGGCAGAAATAGAAAGGGCAAAGATTTATTAATAAAATGACACTAAGAGTGTTAATCAAGGATATCCCACAGTACAACAGTCTTGATTACATTATGCTTTTTAAGTTGATTTTTCAGAAAATGCCCTGGAATACAAGGATGTGTGCGGACTGTTTGAAGTGCAACAATCCACACCAAATAGGTGTTAAAGGGTTAATTAATTACATCCGAATGACACCTCGTGATGCATCTGCAGTTAACTCCGACTGATGCTTCTAGGCGTCAAATATTACTTATTCATATTTATATCAATAATTCTAAAACCATGCTATGTACAAGGTTTTAAAAGATTTCATCTTAAAGCTTACACAGTGGCAAACTCAACTGCATTAATATTTGACCTCTTTCTAGTGCAGGTAAATAGATATTCACTATTGTTTTTATGATATTAACTTATATTGATATAAATTTCACATTTTTTTCTAAATATCTCAACAACCAAGTAACACAGACAGAACTCCTTAGTCTCATATGAAACCTCTCAGCTAGATGAATAAATTGTTACTGACAGTATGCTTGTAACTTGAGTTGTTGCTGAGATATTGTAAGTTGTTTACAAAATATTATAAATGTTATTGTTACTGTGGTTACTGTGACTTATAAAATTTGGTTTAAGACCTAGACCCTAAAGAATACTACCATTGTAAAAATAGTTTTTGCTGAACAGTTTGACATTTATACCTGTTTCATAGCTGCTATGGTTCCAGAGCTATGAACATTTATTAGAAATGTGAGGACATAATTAGATTCTGTCAAAAGGCATAAGCTCTGCCCATTGGAAGTTAAAGTGCAAACTTCCTGAGTTCCACTGGAGTGAATAAGTTTACTTGCAAAGCCACACTGAAAGCACCAGAAAAAAGATCAGTTCTCTTTTATTCTGGTCCTAGCAAATATCTCCGTTTCTCTCCAGACCAGCTATAGCTGCAATACGTAAAGGAGTCCTCCTTGCTCAACTTGAATATGGACTCCCCATCTAGCCACAGTCTCGAAAAAAAAAAAGAAAACTCATCCACTCTATAGACAACTGAAAACAAAATCTGTTTATTCATTTCCAGTTTCTCCCCAGCAAAAACACCCAGTACATCACCCTCTCCAAGGCCATACGGCTACCAGTTTCCTATAGAGTTGAGCTCCTAGGGTCTCTTAATTACTTCAAGCAAGTGTCTTTCCATCTCTTGGAGCTAAACTCCATAATAAAACTACCCCTACAACCTTCAGAACCTCTCCCAATTAACTCCCTCACTCTTGATATCCCAGACTAAACTGCACTGTACTGACCATTCCTTCTACATTCTTTCACAGAAACTCTGGCAATCCATTCCCCTTCCCCTTAAAGAAGTCTCCTCTTTCCCCAACTTCAGAGCTCAATTCAAAAGACACCATCATCAAAAATCTGACTGCAAGTGCTTTTCCACTGGTCACATAACCTAACTCATTACTCATTTGCATCACCTCTACATTGATCATCTGTTTTGAGTTGTCACTTCCCTCTCATATTTACTGTATTAATTCACATTTAATTTTATATATTATTCACATATTGTATCAATTGTTTATGGAATTAGCAATCTACTGTGATTACTCTGTATTTGTGAATTTGTGAATCTACTACACTGGGGCCGTGCCTGTAAATGGTGTACTACCCCGGTAACCAAACTAAAATAAAATAAATAAATAAAATGTAATTACATGAGTAGTGGCAGCATGCTTTTACTTTCTAAACCTGATTCCCCCAACATTGTTTCTCCAGTACTATTTGTCCCATAGCACCACTCTGTGTCTCTGAGTATGTAGTACATCAACAAAATCAGCATGTGTTGCTCGGCTCTTGACTAGTATAATATCCCTACCATCTTTTCTCATCTCATTTATTGCAATTTTATGTCTATTTATATCTGAAGTCATTATTACTATCCATCCTTTCTTTTCTTTTTCTGTATGAGTCACCTCTTCCACACTTTCACAATGTATTGTTTTTTATACTTATTGTTACTCTTTCTTTCTCCTTGTTGTGCATTGCAGCTTTCTAGCTGTTCCTCCTGGCTTTGCACATCCTTCTGTTTCATCCTGTGCTGCTCCCTGTTTGTTTCATTCATTTCCTCATCTTCTAGGCATTGATTCTATCTTTACCTGCCTCTGCGTATCTTCCCCTCCACTGTTCTCCTTTCCGTGCTCTACAACTTGTGTTTCACATATTCCTTATTCAGATTGCCTGGAAAATAACCAGCATTCCATAACCATCCTTTGTCCACTTCCTAACATTCTTATCTACAACTCATTTAAAAAAAAAACAACTTCTGAATTTACCTTACTTAATTCTCTCATCTCTTTCTCTGGCATCACACGATATTCAGTCATGTTTCCCTTGTCCATCCAGAAAGAGATTCCTCATCTGCTCTATCCTTCCATATATTCTTTGATTTCCTGTAACTCATCTCATTGCAAGATGATACCTCCTTCTCCCTCTTCATGTCTTCTTCTTCTTTATGCACTGTATGACTTCCATCTTCTCCAACCAAATTAAGGTCTCTTGCCATCTGTATAACTTATTTTGCCTCCCTCCATTATCTTCTCATTCCAAAAGACAAATTTAAACAAATCACCAAATCTAGCTTATGAAAGTATAATTTTTTTCTCTTCATATGGCAAACTGCAGTCACTGTTTTCTTCACCACACTGTTCCTCATCCTCCGCAGACTTCACTCATCTTCCTATTTAACATCACCTGTCCTCCATTTTTATATTTTGCCATAATGGCCCAGATTCTAATAAAGTTGCTCTGTGTAAGTTTTGCCTTGATTCCAAAAGGCTTGCTCTCAGTATGACTCACTTCAATGTTAGGTCTGTCTATAAGTAGGCTTGTTAAATGGACCAGATTCCAAAAGACATTCTCTCAGTGTGCTCTCAGTGCAAGTGGTCACTTGCACTGACAGCAAGTCTTTTGGGATCAGACCCATCTGCATTGCTACTCCATTCCACCTTTCTCTTAAGCTTCCCTAATTACCAGTCTTCACTACTTACTACAAAAACATATAATTCTTCACTCATTATTCATCATATAGCTGTCTCCCTTTGTAGCAGGTGTTTAATAAGCAGAAACAATCATTTATGGTTATTACAAAATGAAATAACATTTTTAATAGTTTATGTTGCAAAAATTATACAAATGATTGTGAAGTACAGATTTTGGCAATTATTACAATTATGTCATTCATTTGTACATAAGAAAATCAAAAGAGTTTTAAACTTAATAAGGTAAGCTTAAAATTTAGCAAGTAACAAATATAAAAACAAATATACATTACGATTAAAAAGTTCCGTTATCATATAATACCACATTCAATGAACATTTGTGATTTTTATCTAGATCCCAGACAGACCAAGTTCGGGAATTTCATTGCATTAAAAACAATAAATGAAAAGAAAAAAGTATTACAGATGTAAATGTCCATATACCACATCACTTTAACTTTTTTTTCTTCTTCTAGCTTCTTTCCTCTCTCTTGAATAGTCAACCCAGATTTCCAAACTGGGGAGCATCAATCACCTTGGAAGCAGTGGTCCACCTGCTACAATGCTTAGCTATTAGTGAAATGGCTACAGATCTGGAAACAGTTTATGGCAAAAAATTCAGTTTGTTATTTGCTGTCTCATTCTTTACTTAGTTTTTTTCGTTACTGGTACCCTAATCTTTTTTCATTTTCCTCTAAATCTGGTTACTATTTAATCTATTCATTGACATTTATTTGCCAGGAATGTCCAACGGGAGACAAGTGTCCATTTTCAGCAGAGGCCCGGGAAGAAAATTTACAGAAGTACATATAGAAAGAATAGAAAATGATAAGACAATGGAATTGAATTACTATTACAATGAAAAAAATTAATTTTGTAACGACAAAAACAAAACTGTATAAAGTATTATACAAATATAAACAAACTACTTTAGCAGAGGAAATTTTGAGGATTTACTTCTTATGTAGATGAAGAAGTATTCAAGGAGATAAGAAGTAGGAGACCATTAATTATGCTTCAGTGGAATTAGGATGATATAGGGACAGAGCCAGAAATAAAGAGAAATTCATTAAGTAGAAATTTGAAAGCACCAAGTTCAGATATTGACATGACAGATTTAGGGATTCTGTTCTGGATTTTATCTACATAGTTGGAGTACAGACTAAAACCAGATTATCTTTGAGGTTTGTGTTTGTCTAGGAGTTATTTATCAGTGAACATCAGGTCTCAATTTAGCAGATAATGATGAAGGATGGTATGAAGAGCAGGACAAGAAGAAATCATACCTCTCAACTGTCCAGATTTTCACAGAATGTCTAGATTTTTGCCTCATATTTTTGGTCTAGTCCTCATAAAATTTGTGGTTTTCTGGCAAATCATTGGGATGACCTGATGACTTAACTCACTAAATAATGATGTACATTTGAGTTTCAGACTTCAAATCCTTCAGAAAATGTATGTTAAAACCCTGTTACTCTAGCAACGTTCTAGGTTTATAAGAGCAATATTTAAAATCTTTTTCTGTTTTTGGACCTTTGTCTCCATATTTTGTCAGGCTTTGTCCAGATTTCTTGCACTAAGAGATTAAGAGGTACAGGAGGGAGTGTGTCTTATTTTGTGAGTGGAACGCAACTGCATGTAAGATTGATAATGGCAAAGTTCTAGCCAGTTTAAAGTTTTTTAGTGCACTACAATGATGGAGTTCATGTGATTTTTTAGCTGCAAATCTAGCCAGCTTATTATGACATTATTCAAGATTATGTATAAGGGAGGCCTGAAGAAAAGTCAGAACTGAGGAATGATATATAACTGTAGGTAAGAGGGAAGTAGTAGCTATAGTTACTTATGTGGGAATAGTAAGAAACTAATTAGCCTTTTAGGGCTAATGTTCTTACTTCTACTTACCATCTCTAGCTATCCAGCACTGTTTCTATAATTTCTGTCACTGTAACAGCAAGCAATAGTTCTTCGTATTTTATTCTTATGTTTTACTTCCATGCTTTTTATTTCCTCACCATGTCCTTCTTCCCTTTTTGAATTGCATCGTTATATTACATTGGTCCTACATATATCCACATGTCAAGAGCTGGAGAATCTAACAACTTTCAAACGAACATTTCATAGATTTTGTTTGAATATTGCCACTGAGGTAAAAGTGTTATAGTAACAACATGATCATTATAAGTAAGAGGATGTCAACAATCCAGCATGAAGATATCTGTCCATCTATATTCTCCCTCAGTACTAGCCTCTTCCCTCCAAGGTAGTTCCCTCCATTACTCATATAATAGTGTCAATCTCTTTGACGTCACATCTCCATATGGCTTTCTCCTTTAACCACACTGACTTCCTCACCCTCTAAACCTAACCTCTAGGCTGTTTCACCCACATCCATTCCTGGCCTTTACTGTACCACAGTGGATGTATTGCTGCTTTTGGTTGCATTCAAGAGTGCATTTTCTCTTTTCTTTATCCTAGTAATTTCCATATACTGGAAAGGAAAAGATACAATCTTAAATATACACTTTCAATAGTAACACTTTATTACAAATGAAAGAAAAAGGAATAATATAATAATTTAGAATTATTTTTAGACCACATAGCAGTCACACAAAATTACTTGTACCTCTTCTCCTTTTTTGGACCCTATTCTTCTGAGTTTTACAATTACCAGTCCACCTAATGATGGTCCTTTCTATTTGTCTCATGCCCATTTGAATATAACTCCTTTTCCCAATCCTTCACGCTAATTCTCCTCTCAGCATCCCCCTACTTCTTCTAGTTTGTCTTTTCGTGGGTGTGTGTGTTTACATTTTAAGTCTGAGTGCTGGCTGAAAGGATCTGTTCAAACAGTCTTAAAAAACATAAAGTAGCTGAAACATACCTCATCAGTCTGACATTCCAGACCCTCTGGCAATAGCAACTCCAGTACACTATCAGATTCATTTTAAACTTAGCTCTATGACTCCATTTACTTTTAATTATCAATGGGCAATACTCTCATTCCAGCCAGTTCCATTATCTCCACAGTACAGCCTTTTATATTGCTCTGCTGCATCCTAGCCAAGTGGTTTCTGCAGACATGCTCCCAATCAGCATCACTGCTTTTTTATCGCCATCTTCCTTAAAATGCCCTTCCAGGTCAGCAATGTCACCATAACAACTGTCATTATGTAATACAAAACTGGGACATGAACTGAATGAATGTTGCCAGATCCATCATCTTTACTTTCAGACATCCACATGGGACTCAAAATGAGACTAAAGATGCCAGCAACTTAAAGACATATATAGACATGTTACACCTCCCTTTTATAGAAGCAAGACTTTCAATTTATTTTGAGGTAGATTTGGTGGTAAAGTTTTGACTAAAATAATTGCAATAAAGAAAAGGGAAGAGTTTAGAAGGTACAACATGAGAAAAATAAATGTAGGGGAGACAGAGTCAATCATAATCAAGGTTCTTTTTTCTTATTCTACCATTTCCTAGCAATTTCCTTCCCAATGATTTCCCTTGTTTCACTCTTCAATGTGTCCACTCCTTTTTTTTGAGGTGGAAGCCAGATAACTTCTAATTTTGGTCTCATCAAGTTACTCATTCCCCAGGTAGCAGACAGCAGGTCAGTAGAGAGCAGGTCAGTCTCCTGGACCCAACAAATCCCCACTTTAAACACTTCTAACGTACATGAGCTCCACTCTTCACACTATGAGCTGCTTACCACGGGAAGCATGCTTGCCTTCATACATGCCTTCCTCTACCATACAGCTAGGCACTTTTGAGCAGCATGTTCCCTGCAGTCCCATTCTCCTTGAGTGCAACCCCTCGTGCTCCCTCTAGATGTCAACCCAGTCAATGTGTCACAGACAGCTCCTTTCCTCATGGATAGGTGGGCTGGCAGCTGACACTCACTCTCATCCTGTCCTTCTCATTCCTTCTAGCATCCAAGTCCGGCTGCTGCTAACTGAATATTGATCATCTGAATCGTAGTCAGGGGGCTTCAATGTGTTGCACCATTTGAAAGTTGGCATAATCAGGGTTCAATCTGGCATTTAGTGCCATAGAGAACAGATGGGTATATTGCATTTTTTAATAAGAAGTAAGAGATCAACAGCATGTATGCCAAATATTAAATAAATTTAACATAATGTGCATCATACATCACAATTAACAATATGTGTGACCCTATCCAAAGCAACATATCAGTGCATAACAATGGCTAATATTCCTGTCACTGCCATGTCTCTACAATAGATCCACAAGAAGAGGTATGCCAGTCCTGCACCCAAGGCTGTTACATACGTTTCCACTGCCTGGTTATATATTTGTAAGTTTCCAAATAGTGGTCACAAAATAGCCTATTCTCTAATTATGGAATGTAGCCAGCAAGTGGCATACAAAAGCATTTCATAACATTCTGACATGAGGTGGAAGCCCAATGTTCTTCATCCAACAAGAATCGACAGGCAATAAATATGTGCAAACAATCCATGAACTATGTGAGATATACCTCCAGCAATAGTCAGAATACTCAGTGAACTTTTTAGCTGGCCTCTGAGGAGTACATATAGAAAATGAGCAATGCTACAAGCATATCATCATACATTGACAGATGACGTGTACACGGCAGGTGAAGACAAGTAAAGGTTTCAAGCAATCTGACACAATTTTATCCTGACATTTGACTCATCTTTTTTGAAAACTAATGCTGGAATCCAATGAACAGCTTCACACAAAGAGCCATAAATAAGTAAAATGAACACTGCTATGCATCCTCCCTTGTGTGTGTTCTTAATTAAATGCCTGTAAAAGATGCAGGCATGAAGTTCTGTGCATCCTCATCTTCTAGAACTGTGCTAGTCTTCAAATACAAAATAACTAACCCAAAAAAAAAAACATTCCAGGTCTCAGAGACTACACTAGAAGTAGTATGAACTTCTGGAAATGTCTTAACCTCATCATCCTTTGTATGTTGTAAACCAGTTATACGCCCTTAGCTGACCAACACCGCATAATTTGAAAAATGAAATCTTGGCTTTCTACTTCTGAAACTAATACTATCAGGGAAAAAAATAACATGACTATACCAATTTCAAGAGGTATCTGTTTATGTATGAATTCACTGCCATTATTATGTCTTCTGCTCCTGGGCAATCACTAAAGAAGGTAAAAGTAATATTTATGTCAGAAAGAGAGATTGTAAAATATCCCATTCTTTGCTGCTGTCCCTCCCACCACTGCTGTGCAAGAGTACAGAATACCTACTCTGTCACTCCATAAACCTAACATTTATGTTTGTCATATGAAAAAATGCAGTTAAATTGCCAAAATGTATAAGCTTATATCAGGAAGCTAGATTCCTATTTTTACTTTACTGTGAGGCATCCCACTCAGTTTGACTCAGGGCTTCAAGGGGTCTCAAAAATGTAAACATTTCTTGATTATATTTCTTGAAATGTCACTGGTGCTGTGGTGCTGCATTTTTTTTTGTCTTATTTAAGGAGATAATTATACTATTGCAGGTGATCCATTAGCCTTCAAAAGTATCAAAAAGAAACAAACAGCAGTTTATACTTAATAACTTGAATAATCTATACAACAGAATTAAACATAATAAAAAAATCATATGCAGATTGTTTCTGTATCTTCTAACTGCCTTATTTATACAATGGTAACTAATGTAAATGGCATACAGCAGAGCAAGGTACCATTGTTCAGCAAATGTTTTGTTGCCTGGCACATAACACACACAGTTAATGATACTACCCTTAGACACACCTCACTATTTATTAAACTAGAAAAGTTGAACTGTACACAGCAGTCCCAATTACTAAAATCACGACTCTACCCATTCACAATCTTCACTTTTCTCCTGCTTTCCTTTATCTCCTCTTACCGCACTCAACTACATATCAGTACCCCACCCCAATGGCAAACGGAAACTATAGCCAATCCCCTGAAACTAAAAAAAACTTCCTCATCTCACCATACGACCTCACCTCTCAATCAGTCTCTTACTCTCACTATAAACTCACAGTCAAAACTTACCCTCACTCCTCTCTAAGACAAACTTAATTATTACACAAACTAACTAAACGGTATCTTCACCTGTTCCAAAAACTCATTCGCTGTGGTGACATTCATCCCAGTCCAGGACCCACTGCAACATCCAACACTAACTCCAGTCAGCTAAATCCCCTATAACATAGACCTACCTCTTCTCTCCTCTTCTTAAACATAAATTCAAGAAGTATACTTAACAAAATTCAGGACCTTCACGCCTTACTAGCTGTATATAAACCAGATATAGCTGTGTTAACTGAAACATGGCTTAAACCAGAACACTACAATAATGAGATTGCAGCCCCAGGCTATAATATTATATGCAAAGATAGAGTAAAGAAAAAAGGGAGGTGGTGAAGCAATATTATTCCAAAATCATCTCACCATTGAACAACTTGATTATAACACCCAAGAAGTCAAGGATGTTGAACTAATCCTTGCCAAACTAAAACTAGGTGGCTATATCCCATCAGGCAATAACATTACTATAATGGAATGCCTGCTAAACTGGATCTCAAACTCCCTGCCACAAAAAACTATACTATTAGGTGACTTTAATATTGCCTGGTTTAACTGCTCTAGCCACACTCTATCTACCCACATTAACATCCATAGATTTCCCCAAATTATAACTACCCCATCTAGAACAGACATAACATCAAAACGAGAATCCATCTTAGGCTGGATTCTGTTATCTGACCCCACTCTAGCATGGCATTCTGGCTGTCTTCCTAATAGCCTAAGTGACCATCAACCAACCTACCTAATTTGGAACAGACCCCATTACATAACCCATCCCAACCTCAAAGTAGCACGTAATAAAAATACCTTTATAACTACTGACTTCATTAATGCACTGCAAAGCTGTAACTGGACTCTCCTAAAACAACTATCTCTAGATGAAGCCATACAGTACTTTAATGTTACTTTCCTAAAAATCCTAAACTATCATGCTCCCTCCTGAACTATAAGAATATAAGCTAACTATGCTCCATGGCTAACTAAAGATACTAAAACTACAACGAAAGAGTGTCCTGGAGTCAATATCAAAAAAACAAAACCACCAATCTGAGGCAAATCTGCCAAAAACTCCTCAACAAAGCCAAAAAACAAATCAAACTTGTCAAAACTAACTACTACAAAAACATGCAAGAAAAATATGCTCATAACCCTAAAAGATTTTGGGCCACAAAAAATGATATAATCCACCCAGGAAAAGCCACTACTCCAACCCCAGTACTACCAAACAACCATAACAACATTCCCACACAATTTAACAGATTCTTTATTGAAACAGTTCAAACCCTTGCCAGTGCCCTAAATAACACTAATGGCCCTTTACTAGCAGCTACCCCAACCCACCCTACTACAGAAAACAATACCACCAGCTTTTCCCTACACCCTGTACCCACTAAAGTAATTTCTAAACTCCATAAGAAACTCAGGCCAACCATGCTAGCAGCTGACAACCTACCAGCAGATTTCCTTCAGATGTCAGTAGAGGCTAAAGCCTATCCCATATCCATCCTCATAAACAGGTCACTTGCAGAATACAAAGTCCCCACCTTGTGGAAAACATCACATATTCCACTGCACAAAGGAGGCAACTCCTTAGAACTCACCAACTACCACCCAATCTCTCAGGAGCTATCACCTTGTATCCTGCCTTGCCTATCTTTTGGCACTGCTCACAGGTCCTGAAGTTCCCTGTTACACCTCTGGAAATTCCAGGCCAATAGAAGTTCTGCATAATACACCTCTTTGTATGTCTTATGCCCATATAACCTGCAAAAGGAGTATCATAGGCTATGGATAGAAGCACCAAACAGTAGTCTCTAGGCACTACCAACTGCTGTACTCTCTCGCAGCATATTCACACACACTTTCATCTGCCTTGCGTCTATGCTCAAGAACCTTTTTCCTATACATTTCTGGTGTTAGCTTAAACAATTCTAACAAGTGATTTTTAAAAGCAGTATAATCAAAACATGCAACGTCAGACATTTTTGACAAAATGGTTACAGCTTTACCATGGAGTAAGGGGGTCAGGAACTGTACCCAGAGCCTTTGGTCAACACCATACTGTTTGCATACCCTCTCAAACATATGAATGAAACTATCAAAATTACCCCCTCTTCAAACTGTGGAAGAAATTTACTGACCTTTTGTGCTTCTGGGGTCCAGTTACTCCCTTCCCCATCACCTGCATGACTCTGGCAAAGAGTCAGCATTTCCCTATCATGCTTCATCTGACACTCCTTTTCCTCAGCTTCCAGGCATAGCTGTTTCTCATTCTCCTCAACCTGTAGACTCCTCAGTCTTTCATCTGCTTCTATCTCTAAACACCTGGCCTCCAACTCAAGTCTCTTTAACTACAGATGGATTTTTTAAGTCCTCTGCAGAAAGGCTGAGCTGTCCATTCTTCGAGGGTATTATATCTCCACTGCCAGTCTGATTGTCCTCCTGGTTGCTGTTTTCTGAAGCAGCTGTAACCAAGGCTGCAATCAGGTCTGCCTTAGTCAGGTTTCCATGCACCAGTCCCCTACCCTGTCACATCTCCACCAGCTGGCTCCTTGTCAGCTTTCCATACTCCTCTGCTGACATGCTGCTTGATAACCCTGACTAAGCTAACAAAAGAAATAAAACAATTGTGATCTGAATTCTGAGTATTCACTGCGTGGCTGATTTATAGTACAATACACCTTCAGAGCTCACTGTATACAAGCTACAATAATTCACTCTACCCACACCACTACAAGACAATTAGCATTTGCCAACTATTAATATGTGGTGTGGATATCCCTCCATTGCCAAACAATTAATATGGGACACCTGTGACCTGTCACAGCAATCAAGGAACCTTAATCCTCACCACTAACACCAGTGAGGGGCGTCTCATATAGGAGGAAAGGATAACAAATACACACAGTAAAGTGCAATATCTCTTAAGAGCACACAGAGAATACAGTCAAGTCTGGGGCTGGTTGCTCCCTTGCTCTCCTGGTCCCCAATAAGACTCCTCACTGGCACAGCTATAGGATCCAGATCTCAGCCTAGTTGGCAAGTTAAAACCTCCAGCACCCTCTCTGTCCAACCAGTGCTTCTTGTCCCTGCCCAGGTAGCTCACACACACACACACACACACACACACACACACACACACACACACACACACACACACACACACACACTTTGAGAAGAGTTTATACAACCACACAGACACTCCAGGGGATGGCTGGCACAGGGTCTCCAGCTGTGCCCCTTTTACCCAGACTAAATGGTAGTACCAGCTGCCACCACCCACTATTTATCAGCTACTCAAAGGCCTTTAAAAGGGTGTCCACTGTGCAATTTTATTATCCAATTGGTAGTATAGCCCAGGGCTAAAGCTATTGAAGTGGCTTTGTACAATTTTACCACAGGCATGCAATTACTCTAAAGAGCTTAAACTATCTCTACAAAAACAGCCACAGTTGGAAGGGTTTAAAATATTTAATAACAAATAGTCAAAACACAAGACAATACTTTTTACTATGCAGTGCTAGTAAAGAGTTCAGAGATCACAGAGAAATACTTAAAATAATTCAGTAGTACAGTTCTGAGGTCACAGAAAAACACTTAGTCTAATCTTTCTAGTTTCTAGCTATTTCTAAGAGAAAACACAAATCTAAGATAAACTTACATATAGAGCAAGACAGTGCTGATGAGTTGGATGGTCAAGACAAAAATGCTTAATGCTCTCTAATTCTCTCTGTTTTTAAAATCACATCCCTGGTTCACATTACATTATTCTTCACACTTCCCTGGGTTCCCAGGCTAACAGAGACTACATTTACATTCTTTACCTCTGGTCAGAAACCAGAGCATTAAAAGACATTTATGCATGCAAATTCTGGCTATTAACTCTGGCCTTAAAACAATAGGCAGGATGCCCCACTCTAGACTCACTGGCTCTGAACCCTAACGTCAAAGGATCACAACATGTTTTACTTGGTCAGTAGAGTGCACTGTTGTTACATTTTTTTCCCAGTTCCACATGTAACACTATTTTTACCATTTAAAATAAGCCTGTGGTTTACATTAATATTTACAGATGACAGAATTATCTCCAAAATTCTATCTGGCTAGGCTGACAGCTTTCATCTATCTTCACCCAATCTTCACAACCCCAAAAAAACTCAACTAATTCTTTTCAGCCCTTGTTGAGCTCCCCTCCTTAACAATAGTTTCACCTTTCACTGCAAAGATAACATTCAAATCACTCCAACTGCACACACTAAACTGCTAGGTGGAGAAATAGATGATAACCTGAAATTTGACATCCATATAGCGCAAACCATCAAGAAAGTTAACAAAAAGCTAGGGCTCCTCTATAGGAACAAACAGTTTATCACAAACCATACCAAAGCTACTATTGCAAGGACTCATCTCTTATCCATCTTTCTGTATGCCTCCCCCATCCTTACTAATCTCTGCCAATCTGATCTGAACAAAATGGAATCTTGTTATAATAAGATTGCCAAGTTTGCTACTGAAGCCTCATACAAATACTACCACTGTCTTGCCCTTAACCAGCTCAATTGGCTTGAGTTGCCTCAACTACTCTTACTCAATCAACTCTCAATAGCACACAAACTCTACTACCTTCCTGAAAAAAAAAAAACTGCAGTCCAGTATCTAATTAACCTCCACATTCCCAGTAGAGCCTTAAGATCTAGTTGCTAGAACCTCATAAACATCATCAAATACAAAAATGATGCTGGCAAATCTCTCTTTGCTTGCACATTTGCCAGAATCTGGAACTCACTACCAAACCAAATAACCTCTACTATTTCGACTATTCAATTTAAAAAACTCCTGAAAACCCACTTTTCAAACAATTGGCTCAATTATTCACAATTACAGGCAAACACTCAGATATACATTAATACAAAATAAAAATTCTACATAGTTCTTACTGTTGTAATCCTGAATATTCTTAACCTATGTACTTTACTAAATGTCTCCTTTAAGAATTTGTTAATCTATACCTCACTGATGTTCATATGGATGTAATATTTATTTCTGTATGCTATTTTTTCTTTTATGAAATTTTCTTGTATGTATTGCTATTGGAGATTTTCTCCCCAGGCCTCCGCTGAAAATGGATCTGTGTCCAGTCCAACTTTCCCGGTCAACAAATGTAAAATAAATAAAAAATAAAAATAAAAATATATGTCACATACAAATATTTTGATGCCTGGCACATATATGTCACTTATAAATGTTTTGGGCACATACATGTCACATACAATGTTCAACATGCAGCACAATGAATAACAGGGATGATAGGAAGGGGAAATGATCACAGCAACCTGAGGAATGCATAATGGGATTATGACATGGAACAGTATGAGGGAAAACACTTGGGACTGGGATGGTTAAATTGTTAAAGTGTTTCTTTCATAGATGCTTTCCACAATGCTGTGCATACATCCTGTATTCCACTTAGGACAGGGGTGGTTCATTGTTTTGCTCAGATGAAGTCCCATTTTCTTATCCAAGGCAACACAGGAGAAGACAAGAAAAATAGAGTACAAGAGAAACAGTAACTACATAGAGCTATGTTGAAACAAAGTTGATGGATACAAAGAAAGAAATAAAAAACAAAACAAACTAGGGTTTGTATGATACAAATGTAAAGAACACATCAGAGATAAAGATACAAATAAAGGATGGACAGTGCTGAGGAGAGAAAGGAGATGATGCAAAAAATGCACAAGACCAGATGCTACGGAAGGGTATTTACAATGACCATGCATGTGAATACTAGATGGCTGGCATGTGAAGGGCTACAAAGTACACAACTTGCAGTCATGATTAGGTCACTACAGCTGCATTAACAAAAAGCCCATGTTTTGTTTGGAATAAGGCAATTACAAGTACATAAGCACATTTTATTGGAACACATGTATAATAAAGGTGTACTCTAGTATGCATCACATCTGCATTACACAGCCAAGTTTTATTTTACAGTGTCTGTTATGAACAGGCAAACATCCAGGGTACAATGCAAGCAGACATATTTTGAATACATTTAGCCATAGCCACTTGAAATGCTAAGTGTGTAGCGAGCTTGATGGTAGCTATAAAGAGGTAGCAGGTGTACTAGACAAAGATGCAAACTGGTATAATGGTGATAATCACCAGATGGCAATAGGCAGCACACCATAATCATGCCAGTCAGTGAACATGTGTCACCAAACCTCTTTGATGCTTAATATGATATGTGAAAACTTATGTAGATGGATGACTACCATCCTAGCAAATGCTTCCATCAATGCACTAGAAAGATCATATCAAAGCAAAATATACCTTCAGCATCCATAGGGTTCTTCATGGTAACCTATGCCAGTAGACTTTCATCTTTTTTGACAATAAGTAATCTGATGAGTCACTGAGATGACGACATTGAGATACAATATTGAAGTCTCCTCCTCCTGGGACATTAATCTTTAATGAATACTCAACAACACACAATAAATAGATAGGGAAAGCTAAGGAAGCATTCACAAGACTCATACAGTAGTCAGTGGGGAATAGTGATTGTTTCACCTTTGTAAAGTGCTTATATGCTAGGTGTTACATAGTAAAGTTTTACAATAGCCATGCTGTGTATATACTATATACTACAATAATGAAATCTTGAAACAGGCAAATCTAAAGCACCTGCTCAGATATTGTTAAAAGGAAGGTGTGCAGCTTAAACAGGCAGAGATGTATGCCAGTCTTGAAAAGGGACTTGTAAGTGCGTGTCTGTAGACTCCTAAGGATACCTTACCTAGGAGCTGTGGATTTACCTCCAGTATATATCTTGCATATGAAATACTAGAGATGTAAATAACTTGTGTCTTTTTTTTTTCAGAAGTCTAAGTTGTGAATATTGACTAAAGGTGTTGTTGATTTTCTCAGAAAGTAAAAAAAAAAATGAATTAAACTATAACAGGCCTGAAGAGTGTGCTTCAGTTTTTTTTTTCCCCTTGGAAATAACTGAGTTGACATATTTGCACAAGTAAATAAAGTACACTTCAAGCATGCATTGTAAATAAATTGCAGTGAAACTTCCAAATAACTGTCCAGTGCGTGAAGCATACAGCTTTAGTGTTTGTGACAAGCACCATTTGGTTAAAGTATTCAAAATGAATATTTCATTCCAGTTTTACTGGCTGTAAGTTTTAACATCTTGAGAGTTAATTTCCCTTATTGCAATGAGAGAGAACTGGTGCCCTCTTTGTGTTATCACACCCAAAAACATAGAGATACAGACCATTTGCTTGTTAAGTGATCTGTTGCTTACTTTATAAAAAATTGGAAAAACTCTTAAAGAGACTAGTGCAGAACAATACTAACATAGGCCTGTGCATGTAGATCTTCAGACGAACTTGACTCTGCAGGAGAGATGAAAGAAGAGTAGCTAACACTTCATCAGTCTCAAGAGAAAAAAAAAACTTTTATTATTTATCTCTTTAAAGATCATCTCAAAAAAGATGCCACTACTAAAGAAGCTGAAAAAAGATAATACCTTATTATTTTTGAAAGGGATGGTCCATCCAAGAGAATAGAGACCATTCTTACTGGGCTAAAATACTACCTTTGCAGCTGATAGGTGAAGTGCTTGAGACATATGTTGCACTAAACTACTAAAAGTGTCCATGAAGTAGGCATATCCCTCTGGCCCATCTGAAGACAGAGCTAGCACTGCTATGTTACACACAGGGAAACCATTCCTCTGCTTCTAGAAAACCATGATTATGATGTCGATAGTATCAATATGCATTGCAATGTCTCCAGTAGGTGAAGAATCTTAAATCACTAACAATAACTTGGACTATTTAACTGTGATTATGAATATGTAAAACACGTGTGTATCCAACCCAATATATATTCAAGTGAAGCAGTAATAAACTATGACATTTGTATTACATGATATATGTATGTCTGAAACCGTCATGCTTCAAGCATCTAATGGCCATAAACTCAGCAGTATATAGTCCTCCCTGGCACACATCCCCAGGATGATTAAAAAACATGACATTAGTGAATCCTAGGCACATGATCAGATGGCTACAGCTAGATATTCTGCTATAGATAGATAGACATAGACAGATAGATAGACAGATAGATAGATAGATAGATAGATAGATAGATAGATAGATAGATAGATAGATACACACACACACCAACACACACACACACACACACACACACACACACACACACACACACACACACACACACACACACACACCTTCCTTTGTGAAATCAGAAATAACTTGGAGCATTGAACAAAGTCTTAAAAATCTGTAAAATGCATTAGTAGATTTTCTTGGTCATGTAAAGATTCACCTTTTCCTGGCATTCATAAATATTTGTAGCCTTAAATTACAGAAATTCTTTCCTATTTGTTCCTGCAAATTTGTCTTTGGTTCTGAGCTGTCAACAATATTTTCTCAGTAAACATAGCTAGTGCCATGGCACAGAGAGACAAATCCCTGACTACAAAGCAGGCAGCCCAGGTTTGATTAGAGGCTTGGGCATCAATTTTTTTGGCAGGGAAAAATGAATGTGCCCATCCTTGGCTGGAGAGTGTGCACTCGTGCATCTCAAGGTTGATCCCTGGTGTAGACAGGGTGAGGAACATGTTTTAAAGGAGGCAGTAGCACAGGCTGAGGTGTTATAGAGGTGGGATAATACTCCAGGATGTCCCATTGCATGTGCATCCTTGGACTTCTACTAGTATGCATGGTTAAGTGATATTAGGGCATGTGAGGAAAAGAAAAAAACTGTGGCAACCATGTGACAATGTCCAAGTTGTCTCAATCTCCTCACTCTCCTGGGAATGATAGACAGATGGATACATAGATAGCTAGATAGCTAGATAGCTAGATAGACAGACAGATAGATAGATAGATAGATAGATAGATAGATAGATAGATAGATAGATAGATAGATGGATAGATGTGCATTTGTGTGAGTGTGTGTGCACATGTGTGTGTGTGTGTGTGTGTGTGTGTGTGTGTGTGTGTGTGTGTGTGTGTGTGTGTGTGTGTGTGTGTGTGTGTGTGTGTGTGTGTGTGTGTGTGTGTGTGTGTGTGTGTGTGTGTGTGTGTGTCTATGTGTGTTCAAGGAAATTATTACATGGCAATTCTTGCCTTCCCCTGCTTTTTTGTGCTTGACAACTTTGGTTGGCTAGTTCTACCAGTAAAACATTAAATTCCTAATTCATACTTTTATCTTAAAGAAGCTATATAATATTGACGCAGATATGGAGTTGCTTTTGAATTTAACAGTATGAAGTTCAAAATAATTTCCACTGCTTCATTCTGTGCTCCATGCAGTCTGCCTGATATGGTGTCACCAGTGCATTTTATCAGCATGAATTGCCTTAACTGTTTATTGGAATAGGTCCTTCGCCATACATCTTGCACAGAGCAAGAGACTTGCAAATTAGTCAGCATTTCCATTGACTTTGATGTGTTATGCATGTTATCGGCACTTTCTTTATAATTTAAAAAAAAATATGTACACAAATGCATTCCTGCATGATAAATTCTATACAGTTTCTGCTCCCATTCAATCAGAGATTAACCGACCTAATGGCAATGTTTTCATTAATCTCATTTTAAGGTTTGTAAATGAGACAAGTATAGATTTGCTGCAATTATGATTAGCTGCTGTTGCTTTATGTTGTTTGGCAAGCTATTAGGTATTAACTGGATAAATCTTTATTTGCAGAAGGGGTGGCATATGATTGCTAGGATTACTACCATGATGCTACAACCAATGGACTATTAAATGCACAGGTCAAACATATATGCTGGTATTCATAGACAATTGCCGCATGCCTGTGCATTACCAATTTTTGAGGGGTCACCATATGAACATATGTGCAGCTGTCATGCGTATTAGTTTCTCAATAGTGGTGACAGTCTGAGCAGAAAAGTGTTTAACTACAGGGAAGGATAATCCTAATGGGAGAAGCTGCAAAGGTAGTATTTTAGCCTAGTAAGAATGGTCTCTATTCTTTTGGATGGATCATCCTTTTCAAAAGTAATAAGGTATTATCTTTTTTCAGCTTCTTTAGTAGTGGCATCTTTTTTGGGATGATCTTTACAGAGACTAATAAAAGTATTTTTTTTTTCTCTTAAGACTGATGAAGTGTTAGCTACTTTTCTTTCATCTCTCCTGCAGAGTCAGGCTCTTCTGAAGATCTACATGCACAGGCCTATGTTAGTATTGTTCTGCACTAGTCTCTTTAAGAGTTTCTCCATTTTGTTTTGTAACAGATCACTTAACAAGCAAATGGGCTCTATCTCCATGTTTTTGGGTGTGATAACACAAAGAGGGCACCAGTTCTCTCTCATTGCAATAAGGAAAAGTAACTCTCAAGAAGTTAAAACTTGCAGCCAGTAAAACTGGAATGAAATACTCATTTTGAATACTACATTTGGTGCAGTGCTGCAGTAGGCCATGTGACTAACATGACATAACACAATGGAAACAAGCTAACATGACCTAGTCAAAGCATATTCAGGCATGCAATATACCACTGCATAGTTGCATCTCTTGCTGACCTGGCATAAAAATGGTTGCAAAGAGACCACCACCTATGTACATCAAACTGCCAACTTTGTTCACCATGTAAATAAGGAGAAAATGAGTTAGACAGAATAGAACATAAGGGAGAATAGCAAGGAGAGGGAAACATACAATTGTTATCACAAGACAGGAAATGTTTGAGGAAGGAAGGGGCTTTTCTGAGGAAAAGATCCCTTTTGTAATATATAGAAAATAGTTGGTGGAAAAGATAGTGAGTAGATGTTGTCAATGGGATAGAGAGGGAAAGTCAGGTATCAGAGGACAGACAGACAAACACACACAAGTACACACAGACTCAGACAGACAAAGACTATCAGCATAAAAATTGTTGGGAGGACAGAAGATGAACACAGGCATAGAGAAAGTGAACAAGTGGTGATTGACAGGTTGGGACAATGATCAAGTAATAGAGAATGATAGAAAAGGGAGAGGAAAACACTGAGGGTGGGAGAATAAGGTAAGATCCTGGCATGGCTGTATATCAACTTAGCCCAAAGTGCAGCAAACCAGGCATCACTTGTTTCAGTGGTTGATGTTATGTGTCTGTTGGGCCCCTGTTGGCCTGATGGGCAGGGCATTACAGTTATGCATGTACAAGCCAAGCCAAAGAAGGTGCTCTATATTGTTAAGGAAAGCATCTAGTTGCTGCTGTACCTTGGCATTTACCATCCTCCACAGCTGATAATAGGAGATCAGAGTAGAGCCTAATGGACCATTTCCTGAACAGGAGCCTTCACCCCTTCATCCCAAGAAGTGGCCACAGAAGACCCTAGTGACCCCCTAAGTCACCTCCAGAAAGGGGAGCAATCATCCACCTGTATAAAGGACGTCCAAGTAGGCACTGGTGGTCCAGCTACATAGGTTCATAGGTTCATAGGTTGGTACTAGGCTATCGGCCCTAGGGCCTATACAAGCCTAGCCATAACAATTCCCTGGATAATTCTTGCCGCAATATTTACTTCCCTGGACCCGTCTAGCAGGGCGACTGACGTGATCTCTGGGGTGAATTTCCTATCTCCTATCCAATCATCAACATTCCTTTTGAAGAGTGCAAAGGAGGCGCTCTGCTTGACATGTATGGCCAGTCTATTTCAGAGTATGGGGAGTCTCTGGGTCAGGAACCTAGCCCTCCAGCATGTTTTGTTCATTTTAATGACAAGGTTTAGATCCCTGGAGCATGTGGCTCTGAGGGACTTGGATTTCTTTAAGTGGACCATGTCCAACAGCTCAGGGTTTGACATGGCCTTGTATGTTAAGCAGAGATCACCTCTGAGTAGACGATATGCCACAGAGCATAGCTGGAGTTTTTTTAGATGGTCAGTATAGGGCATCTGCTTTAGGCCTGTGATTCTTTTAGTGAGCTATTTCTGCGGTCTTTCCAGCTGTTGCAGATGTCTTGTGAGGTACATACCAAATGGGGCATTGTACTCTTTAATGGATCTAATGAGGAATGAGTACAGTGGGACAATTATCTCCTTTTTTCTGGATGAAAAGCCCTTAGTGATGAGGTGTGCCACATAGAAGAATTTCCTGACTGTTGTGGTGATGTGGTTATCAAAGGTGAGACCACTGTCCACCTGTGTCCCTAAGTATATCATCACACTTTCGGTGTTTAGTGTATTGCCACCTATGCGGTAATTCATGGGTACATGTTTTTTCCCAAAGAGGATAACTATACATTTCTTGGCATTAAGCTTGAGCCCATGGCTCTGGCACCAAGCATTTATTTCTGTAAGACCGGGAAAAGCCGAAAGACACAACAACAACAATAACAACAACAACAACATTTGGGGATTCAATAATGGCTCCCAGTTTGCAGTCATCTGCAAACTTTGCTAACCAGAATCCCTTAGTGCTGGCCTGTACTTCAGAGAAGTAGATGACAAACAAGAGCTGTCCCAGGACTGAACCATAAGGTACTCCACTTGTCATTTGTCTGGAGCTGGATTTGGAGTCAGCTAGTTTTACAGTTTGGGTTCTGTCAGTAAGCCAGTTGGCAACCCATCGAGTGATGTAGGGATTTATACCCAGCTTAGTAAGTTTATCGATGATTCCAGAGTGGGGGATGGTGTCGAAGGCCTTGGCGAGGTCCAGATAGGCTGTGTGGACCACCTTACCCACGTCCACAGCTCTGAAGACTGATTTGAAGAAGTCAATCAGGTTCAGGAGACAAGATCGGCCCTTCACGAACCCAAACTGGGTGGGGTCCAGTGTTTGAAGGTTGCCAATGTCTTTGTTTATAAGTTCCATGATAATGCATTCCATGCCTTTGCAGATCAGGCTCATCAGACTGATGGGACAGTAGATCACAGGATCCAATGTGGATCCCCCTTGTGGAGTGGGATAACTGCAACTGTGTGCCACTCAGTGGGCACAAAGCCTAAGGTGAGGCTATGATTAAACATGACACTTAGATGAGGTGCCAGTTCATTTTGTAGTTCATGTAGTACACAGCTCGGGATGTCATCTGGTCCCATGGATGCTCTTAGCTTTGGAGAGTGTGGTTTCTACCTGCATGGTCATGATTACCAGAATTTGGCAATATTTTGGTATTGAGATAGGCTCTTTAGGGGGTGAGAGTGGGTGAAGTTTGCACTAAATCGATCTGCCAGGATATTGGCAATATCCTTGGGATCAGTAGATTTAATGACATTCTGTTGTAGCTCAGAGCATATCTGAACATTGCCATTTAGATTCTTGACATAACTACAGAATGCCTTGTGGATGTCTTTGGAATTTTTGGCAATTTTATTTTTGTAACTAGCTTTGGAGGATTTTATGAGGAATCTCAGCTTCTTATTGAGGCTGGTAAGGGAGTTTTTTGCATCCTGGCTGGGATTTTCCTCTTTTCTGCAACAGTTTCTTTTTTCTATTGTATATTTTGTTTATGGCAGGGGACCACCAGATTGGCTTCCTTTGTTTGGAGGAGAGCGTCTTAGTTCTATTTGGGATGGCACAACTCATGCACGAGTGGATGTGCTCATATAGTGCCTTAGTGTAGGATTCAGCAGTCAAACTTTCAGCTCCCATCTGCATGGGTGTCATGAAGTTTGTCACTTCTGACTTGAGTAGCATAAAGTATGCATAAGCATAGACTAGTGTAGACTAAGGTTTACATGGCATTGTGTCCTTTTCTTCCACATCAGAAGATACAGAAGGATGATGACACCATGAGAAGAACAATAGAGCACATATGTGTGTGTTGTAGTTGGATGTTTGACATGCGCAGACATTATATAAACTTCATTACAAGCAGAGTTGCTTTGGCAGCATTTCAGGCAGTGGTGTGTATATCATGTTGGGAGTTGTTTTGGGATTCTGTGACATCCAGCCATGTTCAACTTTTACTCTTCTGTCACTGAAATATAATCTATGAACTGTTAAGTATAGACAATAGTATAAGTGAAAGAAAATGCTTACAGGCCATGTCTTGCTCTGCATCCTTAACCATTGCCTTCCACTAACAAAGGAGATCTTGGTGGTATCAGCTCATATCACTGTACTGTTGCTAGTACTGCAGTCCAGTGGTATAACACATCATATTGGCAAGCTCATGCCAGGCATCCAGTTTCAGTAAGGGGCCATAATATTGCACCAGTATATTTTCATGAAAAGTCCCTGTGCAGTAAGAACTAGAAAACCTTGCCCACCCTGTCACTCCACACAGGACCCCTGCATTCCACAGTGTCTAAAATAGCCATGATCACTCACTCAGGTCTGATCGTTGAGCAAAATGATATCTCATTGAGCACAGACTTACAACTGTTGATCAGGTGTCACACAACATAGTGCTTGTTATACTGTGGCATTACTGTATGTCCATTGCACTGCACGATGAAAACAAAAATAGATATAGCACTGCATTGTAATTCTAGGGCATACATATTCTATATGCAAGTGCATACTATTTACATGCTTTGTGGCCACATTGATGTACAAACCTCACAGCAGTACACTGACATGGCACTGCAACTGTAGGCACTGCGGAATGCTGCTGGTGGGTGATCATGCATAATGTGTTTAGAACAGAAATGTTGTGAAGGTCATGCCACAAGGGGTTTGGGTTCCAATATCATATGATGAGACATGGCTACAATATATATAATTGAGGTAAGGGACTTTGGGGATAGCTACTACAGAAATGGGTAGTGAGTCTGACATAGAAGGACAAGTTGCTCATAAACAGATGCCCTAGGTATGGGCATCCCACAGCATACAATCCTCATTTCCAGACTGACCTATTTTGCCAAAAGTGGAAATGTACTAATATGGACACCAAAGGGAGGCAACTCCTGAAAAGATTCTTCAGCCAAGAGAATAAAATGGATGCATATCCTGGGCATAAATTACCATAGACATGTAGTATGAGAATGAGATTTGACTGGGCTCCTGCAGGATGTGAACGCTGAGGGCAGCCATAATATGTCTCTGCTACAGTTTCAGTGAAGGGCTACTGATGTCATTCTGCACCCAGGAAAAATAAGGCATAGGACATTTTATTTATTTATTTATTTATTTATTTATTTATTTATTTATTTGACATATGTTGACTGGTTTAGTCTGACTGGGCAGCAGCCCTTTTTCAGAGGAAGCCCAAGAAGAAAAGCTCCAAAAAGTACAAAAGTACAAGTAGCAAAAGTAATCACATGACAGAGTTATAAATAAAATTACAATAATTACAATATGTATGAGATGTATGCTGAAATAACATGCTAGATAATGGTCATTAAAGTGAAAACATAGTATAATATGAAGTTTCATACAATAGTAAGCATAATGCAGAAAATATAGATAAGTTTGTAAAACAGAAACTAACAAATATATAAACAGCAGATAGCCCAGGACATGAACCAATTTCCAAGACTGCAACTGTGGAAGCTGTAGGAACTACTGACTATTAGTAGACTTTATTAGAAGCAGAGGCAGAGAGAGAGCCAGGAAAAAAGTTTACTGCAATAATTTAAAGAAGGGGATGTGGATTAGGTTGGGTCATAGCATAAACATGTACATGATATATGCAGAGTTTCCTTTAGTGTTTTTTTTTTTTTTTTTAAAGAGATGGGGTTAGAAATCTCACTAACACTTTGTGGTAATTTATTCCAAGTATTTGCCACTGAGTAACTATAGAGGAGTTTACCAATATTTTTTTTGGGTACACAGACTTGCAGAAGATGCTGTTGGGAGCTACAGAGGGTGCAGTTGGGAGTATAGGGCTAGACACAGGTGAAGTGTTCATGTAAGATAGGATTAGTGATGAGAAGCTGGGGTAGGAGGATTGATGATGAAATTCCGGCCACTGCAGGTTTTTAAGGCTAGGCAGTGGATAGAGCAGTAGGGTTGGGTAAAGGCAAATCCTGTAATTTTATTATAGGTAAGTTTGAGTTTTAGTAGAAGATTGGATTGGATATTAGTGAGAATGGGGTCAGCATAAAGAAGGGTGGGGAGTAGGAATGCTTGCACAAGAGAGAGCCTAGAGACATCTGTGAGGAATTTGTTATGCCTATACAGCAGGCCTAACTTTTGATGTCCTTTTTGATGCACTACTGAGTATGGAAATTCAGCTTTAGTTGGTCATCGATAATAATTCTTAGCAATTTGATGTGAGGTTCAACAGAGATGATGGTGTTTTAAGGGAGCAGACAGTAAAGGTAGCTTTATGATGTTGGAGAGATGTAGGGAGGGATAGGAAAAGTTTTGTTTTTTTAGGATAGAGTAGCAATTGGTTGGAAGTTAGCCATTTTTCAACTGACAGCAGACATTCTTGTGTGAGGGTGTGAAGGTGGGTGATATTGCCGGAGGAGGAGATAATGGTGGAATTGTCAGGATATTGAATGACAGATGAGAGTGGACATGAATAGTGTAGGTCATTAGTAAAGACATTAAATAATAGGGGTCCAAGGATGTTTGGGATACCACAGTTTGTACTGGTAGGAAGGCAGGAAAGTTAGATTGCCATTTAATTGCCTGGAATCTGTTAAAGAGATAGCTGGAGAACCAAGAAAGTAGAGTTGGAGAGATTAAGGGTAGTTAGTTTGGATAGATGCAATAACCAACAGGCCCACCACCGATGATGGACAAACAATGAATAGCTAACTGAGAAAGAGGAGTTCTTGCTCTACCTCTCCAGACGAGGGGAGTGGCCTTTTATACCTGGATGTGGATTGGATGTGGAAGCCAGGCTGGCATCTATCACTCATGTATCACTTGGGGAAGCATCAAGTTAGTAATATCCATTACAGTACAGTATAGAACACTCCACTGCACTTAAAAGGAAGGTTATAACAATCTGTCTGTGTTAATCAGATGCATATGTGGTTAATAATCTCAGAGATGAAAGGGATGGTGGACACTCTCACCATGTAAATGGACACATAATTGTGGCGGATGCTGTCCATGCATTACTGTATAAGGCACAGCAATGCTAACAGGCATTGATTGTACTTGCTGAATACAAGAGCATTTGAGAACAGACAATACATGATATTTTATGCACCATGGCTTCAATTTCACTACATATGTCATTATGTGAAGCTAATTCATCATGCAAGTGATATATGTGCCTGCAATTGCTTAAGTAAGTCAGCAATAGACAGCATGTTGTCTTATTCCCTTGTGCCAGAGGATTACACTTCCTACATATGTTATGTAAGGAAAATGTAATCACATGTCATCATTATTCTGACTAAAAGCACTGCTTTGTGACACATTTTCATAGCTCTTAGTAAGAGGGATCAATATCTATATATGTACAAATCAAATGTAATTGAAGTGTTAATGACATGCCAGTCAAAATAACACTAATACAATGAAGTCTGAGCAGTAATGGATGGATTTGAAATAACTACCCAAGAACACAAGCTAAACATCAGTGTCTGAATGGCTAGCACCATATGACAAAGTTGAGGTACAACTGAGACAGTGCACAATTAAATGGATGACATCAACACTGTTTATTAGCTGGATATTTATACCAAACTTTTTTGAAAACTATATAGCAACACATCATATACGTCTTTGAAGAATAGTATGCATGGTATGAGGGTGAAAGGCACACTCACAAATGACCTCAAACGCCATACATGTTATACCTTCATAAGTTTGACAGCCACATCTTCGATGATGCTGCCGTGAACTGCAAACCACGAAATTTGAAAACTGCGAAAACCAAAGCACCAAATTACAAAACCTTCTTCCCCTTTTTGACCCATGGTAGCACTCGTTTCAGTGGTGGAGTGATCAGGAATGTCGATATTTTTATGACATTTAGGGACGTCGGCATAACAGAATTCGGCTAAACAGTTCACGGATACGCACATTCAGAAATGTGCCTTTGCACATATGAATGTATACTGCCCTACATATGTAGTCACACAATGTGCAAAAGTCATGCAACAAAGGAGAATTTGCTCTCCGAATGTGACATAGTGCAGGTGTATTAGAAATATGTAATCATTGTGCGTCCAAATAGATATTTTCTCTCTGGATGGTAGGATTTGCTAGTGTTACAGAGTGCTAATGTAATTCGCTCTCATAATTAGAAGTCTACATAATGGTGGTTGTGAGGTTACCAATGGTGTAGGACAGTAATCACTGTCACACTATTGAAGCAGTGATGGAATCCATCCACTTATACCATCTATACAGCACATCATTAACAGTCAACAACACAAACAGTAATGAGTAAAATTGAGATAAACAGCATCAGTGAAGAAATGACATCAACAGTGTAGATGGAGATGTATCTGGTGACATTAGTTTTACAGCCAACAGGGGTGGTAAAAGTTACCACAGCAAATGTGTGTAAAATAATCATGAGTTTATTAGCAATCACATTTGTAAAAGTTAAGCACAGCTGTATCTATTTACACATTCTAGAGAACAGTGTAAGACATGCAAGCACCACAGATGTCTAACATTTAAATAACGACAGTTCTTTTGTGAAAGAATTACCTCATCAGTGTGTTGAAACACAGGTGTAGGTAGACAATATAATGTAATCATGTGCCATTACTGATGCCACAAGAAGACCTGCTATTTGAAAAATGGAAACATTGTCCACCGTCCCACTGTCTGTATCACTTTCCCTCTAAAAACATTAAATGGATATTTTTTGCCCCATTACACTCCTATTTGAAGCTTTGATTTACACATTTGTGGACAGAGTATTACCTAAAAGTTTACTTTTAGTAATGTATAGACAATTGTAATGTTTACTTTAAGTAATGCATAGACAATTGCACTCAGAGTACAAACAGCATATACAGCTACAATCTTGTGTTGCACAGAAATTGTGGAAATTAATGGAGGGCTTAGGAGATGGTGGAGACATCTATCAGTTAAAACATTTACCTAGAGGAGAGGTTCACTGAGGACATGCTCATGGAACAGTAAACACCCTAATGTAAGTCTTTCATCTTGGGTATCAAACCTCCTGCTTATCTAATTACACAATCTAGAGATCAATGTATTAGGTGCAAACATTACATAGAAGCCTTACTCTTAAGCGTAGCTAATGCATCTTTGACATGATGACTTCACCTCTGTGTTTCACAGAGGATGTATCCATAAATGTTGGTAAAAGGGAACGTTGTGCACATTTAAATGCATTCTCTTTCGAAGAAGTGTATATTGCAACTAGTATCACACATACACACACACACTCACACACACACACACACACACACACACACACACACACACACACACACACACACACACACACACATCCTCCATGTTGCGTTATGAACCACCTACCTCTAGTTACACAATCTAGACAGCACTGTATTAGCTACAAATGTCATAGGAGAAGTCTGATTCTTAGATGGAGAGACAGTCTTTTGTCAGCATGACCTCACTAATGTATCGTATACATAATGTTTCTGTTAAAATTGGGATAATGGAGCTATGAGAACTGTTAAATGTATTCTTCTCAAGGAAAGTGGATACAGTACAAAGTGTTACACACAGTGGGCCGGATTTATGAAAGCTTGCATGGAGTGCAAGAAGAGTGTAGGAGCTCATGGCGGCAATATGTCTGCTGTGCGATCCAGGTACAGCCGGTAGGGGTGTGCACAAGAGCTGCTAAAGCTACTCTTGCACGGACAGCATCATGGTATGCAAATTACCTAATTTCCTGCTGAAGGCTATGCAAATTAGGTAAATTTGCAATCCAGGAAACACTAACCTGTTAGTGTTGTCTGCAGAAATGTACTCCGTTGCTAACGGAGTACCATTCTGCAAATAGCTAAACGGAGCTATGACAGCTCCAAATAAAGGATGCATATAGTTGAGGACGCATGCCAATGGCCAAATATAAGGCCATTGGCATTTAAAAATGTTTAAAATTATTAAAATCTAACTTTTTTCCCTGATCTCCAATGTTTAAGCATAGCGCAGCACTGCGCAAATGTGCGGTGCTTTAAAAAACAAGAAAATAATTTAAAAATAGGCATTTTCACTAAAAGCTTATCCTGCCATGCAGGTGAATGGCAGGCTGAAGACAACATGGCCACTGAGTAGTGATTGCTAAGGGGGGGGGGAGATCAGTGTGAGAGATGTAACCATGCATTAGTAGACAATCCTATGCAAATGAGGATATGGATAGTGAATCCCAATTTTCCGCAGAATGTGAGCCATGTCCCAAGAGTGTAAGTGTAGAAGTAAGTGAATAGTAGAGAAAAATATGGGTGACATCATGAGGGGGTATGTCAGAAAGGCTGTAAGCTAATTGGAGCACAGTGGCTTATGTTTGCCTTGAGTTGCTCAGGATTGCAAGAGGCGTGTCTACAGTTGTCCTATTTAAAAACCTGAAACCAAAGGTGCACACTGTTAAAAGTTTGGAAATTTCTTGCAAACATGCACACAGCATGTGTGCTCATGTGCGCGCGTGCACGACCGTGTGCGTGTGTTTGCGCGGCGCTGCCCCGGGTGGAAACAGAAAGGGAAAAGGAATGAAAAGTAGTAGTAGGAAGTTAACCAAGGAGAACTAGCAGAGCTGCCAGGTGAAATATATCAGAATCAGTCAATTACACAGGCAGCAAACTATCCCAGCCCAGCACTTTAAACTCTGCAAACAGCATTCCCCCCTGTTTTTTCCCAAGAACTCTGCAACACTGCAGTATACAAAGAGGGAAAGCTTAAAAAGCTTAAGTCAGACAAAATGCTAGGGGCTGCTCTTGTTATCATAAACCAACATGTGCAAGGTGCTGAGGGTGGTGATGTTGTGAATGCTGCTGAGCAACCCAAAGTGAGGAGACGGAGAAGAGTGTACAGACCCAGGGTAACCTACCAGTGGCTACATGAGCTGGAGATAGTGGAGCACTATAGAGTGAAAAGAGACCTCCTGCAGCAAATTGTTGAGCTGTGCCGGCAACACCTCACACACAGAACCAACAGAGGGGAACCCATCCCAGTGGATACCAAGGTATGTGTTGGCATAAGAAAACTAGCTACAGGTACCTTCCAGAGACTAACTGGTGATATGATGGGTTTTTCAAATGCATCAGCATCCAGGGTACTCCACCAGTTCCTTGATGCCATGTCAGCACATGTCGGTGACCACATATATTTCCCCAATTCCCATGAGGCATTGGCCAGCAATATGCATCTTTTTCACCAAATAGCAGAATACCCTGATGTAGTGGGTGCAATAGACTGCACGCACATATGCATCAAAGCACCATCCGGTGAGCAGGGTTCTACATCAATTGCAAGGGCTTCCCCTCCATCAAATGCCAGGTCGTGTGTGATGCCAGGGCATAATAATGAATGTGTGTGCTGGCTGCCCTGGAAGCTATCATGATTCCCACATCTGGCACCTGACGCAGCTGTACCAGAGATTTGCCAATGGGGACTTCCCTGATGGTCACCTAGGGGGGATGCTGGATACGCACTGGAGCGGCGGCTGATGACACCCATCAGAAATGCACACACACCTGAACAAGAACTCCATAATGAGGCACACGCACAAACAAGAAACATAATTGAGAGTGTGTTTGGGATGCTCAAGTCACGGTTCAGGTGCCTGGACACATCTGGTGGAGCCTCGCAGTACACACCAACTACATGTACCCAAATTGTTATGGTATGTGCCATGCTACACAATATGATCCTGTGGAAACAGCTGCAGCAGGAACAGCAATAGGCAGGACCAAACAGCCCCTCACCATTGCCAAGGCCTGCACAGGCACAGTGTGACTCAGAGGAGGAGGAACCTGAGCCTGCCCCAGGAGGCAGAAGAGGTGCGCCCAGTATGCCCTGGCCTTGGTGAAGAGGTAACGCATAGCACATACACTGACTCAGTAGGAACCCTGGAAATGACACCTCTCTCTGACTTGCACATACAGTAACTTGACACTACCTGTTTTCAAACATGTATAGGGAGTGTACTATGTGCATCCGACATAGGCAGCCCTGCAGCACCACCTGAGGCATGAGTGCCCTATTCTAAGCAATATAAAGCACTGCAAAGCACATTTTACCAGTATTGAGCATATTTAAATACAATTGTGCATAGTTGCGCACTGCACTAACCAGAGCAACATCTGGTAACATCGGGCAACGTCAGGCAAAGTTGGGCAATGTTGGGCAAAGACGAGCAAAGTTGGGTAAATACACTCACACCTGCTTTACTGTTCCTTAACCAGTCAGGTCTGCCCAGCAGGAAAATATAAAACAGTTACAGGACTTGAACTCAGGATATTGTGCACTATAGTCATAGTACTGAACCACTAAGCCATGACAGCATTTCACTGGCACAGACACAACTTAAGTCACTCACACATACCAGTTAGGGGGGGTCACATACCTAACAGTCACAGCCAGCAGGACAATTGTAGACAAATGCAAACACAAACAAATGCTGTATCATGCCCTCTGAAGAGGCATATGAGTAACCTCCCCCAGGCCTATGCAGACAGATAGCAGCAGGCCAGGCAGTGTGATGTGGGTTGAGTAGGCTATGAAGTCATAAACTAATATGCATGTAATTGGAAGCTAAGGTCTGTAGTACAGTGGTATGCCTCAAGCCAGTATGATAGGCAACAGTACAGACTGAAATGGAGTATCTGACATAGCAGTGCAGGCCTAGCAAATGTGTATAAGTGTCAGGTGTACTCCTCATCCTATGTACACCCAGAGTAACAATCAGGTGTGCCACCCTGGGTAGAAATGTACAAACAATAGCTGTTCCCCCTGTATGTAGAAATGTTGGTAAGTCTATGCAAATTGACTCATGGAAGCCCTGCAGGCACAGCATGCTTCCTGTCGATGTACAACACAAAGGTGAGCCCTGAAGTAAAAAACAACTTGATTTTTCACACACATATAGTACATATGCCCATAGTAGGCATGCTCACACACTTAAACAAATTTAGCAAATTTCAGTCAGCAACATACTGAAAGGTCATAATGGGCATGCTCACACAGTCCATGTCTGAGTACAGCAGTGGGCCAAACATATCCGGCAGTTGCAGTTCTTACTCCAGACACTTGTCACTATTCACCAATCTTGCCTTGAGCACACAGTGATATGAAAACAGACCCATATAATATATTGACCCTTGACATAATCAAACTATGTACTACAAGTACTTAAGTTGTTCAAAGAAAGTGAAAATCCAAAGAAGATCAATAAATCTACAGTCAGTATCATCAAGAAACAATGAGCACTCCTAACATTATCCAAGCCATGTTCTGGCAAAAATATTGCCAAAGTGTCCATAGAGAACCATGAAGCTTTCTTTCGCTATGTCATAAATATCAATGTAAACTCATATATGTTCTGAGTCAGTGCAAAGTGTAAATGAATACATGTAGATGAATGACATTGCCAACATCTTGTCAGACTGGTTCATACATATTTACCACCCTCTCACTGACAAAAGGGCCCATTACCATACCTAGAGATTGTGAAAACCCAGAAATCACATATACAATGGTTAAACAGCTCTATCCAAACCTAAAAACACGGCTTCTATGGGATGACATGGTTTCCCTGGCTGTGTCATATGTGAACTCCAAAACAAACCGACCCTGCACCTGAACAGTCTGTTGAGACTCACCCTCTGTACAGGATATGAAACTGTTGAATGGGTTACAGTAGCGTGTGGCACACTACACAAGTGTTGGTACACAACAGTTCATGGGAACTATTGTCTTATAAGCCTAATAAGCCTGATCTGCAAGGCCAAGGAGTCCATCATTATGAAACTCATAGACAGAGCTATAGGGAGCCTACAAACACCCATCCCTGCCCATTGTGGTTTGGTCAGGGGCAGATCATGGTTTCAAGGCAGTCACCCAGGACATACATCAATGAAATGAGCTACACACGGCCTACATAGACCTTGAAAACCATTTTCCAACATCCCACACACGTCGTATCCACAGAATCAACAACCTGTGCATAAACACGCAGGTCATCTGATGGATTGCCAACTGGGGCACAGATAGATCCCACAAGGTAAGAATTGTGGTCTCCCTGTTGGACTGTAAGCTGGTAACAACTGCTGTCCCCCATGGCTCAGTCCTGGGACCCCTCCTGTCTGGTGTATACTTTTCAGAAATACAGTCAAACACATGAGGGCTATGGTTAGCAAAGTTTGTGGATGACTGCAAAAAGGTTGTCATAATTGATGTTTGGGACAACAGAGACATCCTTAAAAAGGGTCTCAGTCAGACAGATGTGGTGTCAAAATTATAACCTCGAGCTACAGTCATCCAAATACCACATAGGTGCCAACACCCTAAATATGGAGGTAATAATAAGGGATCTATGGACACATGTGGATAGTCATCTCTACTTCCAGAAACACATTCACAAAGTGGTTAGAAAATCATGCTATGTGTTCCCACAAATTGCCAAGGTCTTTGCATGTAGATCAAAGGAGGTTCCCTCTACTGATCAGTCATCAGACCCATCAGAGAGTATCACGGCACTCTTGCGATGAATCTGACTAGGCACCTTCAGCAGCTGGAAAGACCACTGAAATACCTCAACAAGAGGATTACTGGCCTCAAACACTTGCCCCATGCAACAAGACTGAAGTTAACTCAATCTGTACTCTATTGCATACTGTCTACTCAGGCGATTTCTGCCAACAGACAGGTCCATGTCCAATGCAGAACTGATGTACATGCGCTATCTGAAGTAAACCCAAGCTCACTGTGCCACATGCTATAGGGATATCATTATCACAACAATAAATAGAACATGTTGGAGGGATACATTACTAACTCACAGACTTCCCTTGCTGTGGAACAGGCTCCCAACCTACATTAAGCTGAGTCCAATACTGACACTATTCCAGAGGAGCCTTGATGAGTGTATGTGAAACTGAACTGTCACACCATGGATCACTTCATCAGCTCTACTACACAGAGGCCTAGGGAACTAACCCCATGTGTGGTGATAGCTGCACACTCTGGCCATACTAATATATGCCTTCAGGCAGATAGCCTATTACCTATCTATGTACCTATATATATGTAGGGGGAACACAGTATAATAAGCCAAAGATGGATGGGCAGAGATGTGTGTAAGAGGGTGACCATGACAGGGAGCCATCCAGGGCTGTCCCACCCAGCACACATCCCAATGGCACAAAAGACATGGGGTGCACATCTCACCCACTGTACATAACAGCCACCAGTTTCGCTAAGCATTACTGTGTATGTGGTCCATGTGCCTGCTGTACAACATGACTATACAATGAAGTACACATCTACTATCTGTAGACATGTACCTGTCACATAGGTTCATAGGTATGTAGTAGACTATCTTCATGAAGGCAAACATTATCCTAGACAAGTTGTGCAGGTTTCACCACCCCATTGGGTAGTCTAGTCTCCCAAGCCCTAGTTCTAATAGTTAGTACCCTAAGTCCCTTTCTAGTGGGGCTGCTGATGTGGTGCCTGATGTGAATTGTCTGTTTCCCATCCACTCATCAAGGTTCCTATTGAAGAGTGTCAGTGAGGGGCTCTGTCTGATGTACATTGGGACTCTGTTCCACAGTAAGGCAAGTTTCTGGGATGGTACTCTATCCCACCAGCATGTTGTATTCATTGTTGTGATGAGGTTCATATCCCTGGAGTGTGTAGTGTGACTCAATTTTGTTATCCGTAGATGGAGCATGTTCACCAGTTATGTGTTGGACATGGCTCTGTATGTTAGGCAGAGTGTGCCTCTGAGTGGGCGGTATGCAACGGAGAACAAATTTAGTTTTACCAGTTGTGTTGCATAACACAACTGTTTGAGGCCAGTAATCCTCTTGGTGATGTACCTCTGTGGTGTCTACAGCTGCTTGATATGCTTAGTCGAGTACATCCAAAATGGTGCATTGTACTCAATGATGGGTCTGATGACTTAAGAGTAGAGGGCCACCACTACCTCTTTTGATCCTGATGCAAACCCTTTGTTGATTAGATGGGCCACATAGGATTTCCTAATCACTTTGGCAACATGGTTGTCAAAGGAAAGATGATTATCTACTTGTGTCCCCAGATCCCTTATTACCTTGTCAGTTTTTAGGGGGGGGTGACACCTATGTGGTAGTTTGTGGGTACTTTGTTTTCACCAAAGGGGATTACTATGCATTCTTCCACATTGAGCTTGAGGCCATGATTCTAACACCACACATCTGTCTCATAGAGTCCCTTCTGGAGACTATTTGTGTCATCCAGGGAATCTATTATGGCAAACACTTTACAGTTCCCAGCAAACTTAGTTAACCACAACCCTCCTGTGTTGACATGTACTTTTGAGAAGTCTATACCAAACAGGAGGGACCCCAGGACTGAACCCTGGGGGACACCAGTTGTTACATGCAGCCAGCAACTCTTAATTTGTGGGATCTATCTGTGAGCCAGTTTGCAATCCATCTTGTGATGTATGGATTCATGCCCAGGTTGGTGAGTAGCCTGGGTAACTGTCTCAAAGAAATACACCCAGTTCAGGAGGTGTGATCTGCATTTGACAAAGCCAAACTGGGTGTCCTCAACAGTGTGAAGGTTCTCAATGTCTTTATTGTTGACTTCCATTATGATTGGTCCCATTGCCTTGCAGATCAGACTCGTCAGGCTCATAGAGCATGAATGGCAAGGGTCTTTTGTGGCCCCACCCCTGTGGAGTGGTAAGAATGTTGCTGTACAACATTCTATGGGTACATATCCTGTAGAGAGGATGTAGAGAGAGGTGTAGGTATCCTTGATGAATATGGATACATCCCCACCCTATGTGCTATGATCCAGGTTCTGATGCTGGAAGGTGTGGAATGAGTAGTACCCTGATAGTGCTGGTGTGCTCTCTGGAGCCTTGAACTAGGTTTCTGTTACTGCACAGATGTCAATATTCTCCATACTGGGAAGTGCCTCGAGTGTGTGCATTTGGAGGCTGAGACTTCTGGTAATGAGTAGCATTTAGCTCACTTTGTGGTTATTTGTGTTGGTTACGGGGTTTGGTTTGTCCTGAGTGACTGTTGTTCCACAACTGAAGTCAATGCCTCATTGGTCCGATCTGACCATAAGCTAATTACCCTACATATCCACATTTTGCCCCCACCCCCACTAAGGAATCCATGTTAAAAAAATTTCTCCAAAGCCAGCTTCATGCTTCTGAAGACAGAAGTGGTGAACTTCAGGACACCCATGTAGATGGACAATACAGTTACGACTACTGAATCCTACACAATTGCACTTTATAAGCACTTACATGAGTGCATGGATCGTGCTATCCCAAAATGAACCAAGATGCTATCCTCCAGGAAAAGAAAGACAATCTGGTGGTCCCCTGCCATAAACAAACTGCACAACAGAAGGAAGAAACTGTTACAAAAGAGGGTAAAATCCCATGCATGGAGGAGCTCCCTGGTCAGCCTCAGTAAGAAGCTGTGATTCCTGATAAAATCCCCCAAAGCTAGTTACGAAAACAAAATCACCACTGATTCTAAAGACAACCAAAAAGCATTCTATAGCTATGTCAAGTATATCAATGGCAACACTCAGATCTGCTCTGAGTTACAGCACAATGGCACTAAATATACAGACCCAACTGATATTGCCAACATCCTGGCAGATAGGCTCAGTGCTAACTTTACCCCCATCTCTCCCATGAAAGAGCCCATCTCTATACCGGAAGAATGCAAAGTTGCTGTCATCATGGCTGCACAGGTAAAAACCACTCTCCAAAGCCAGGAGCACAGCATCCATGGGACCAGATAACATCCCAGGCTGCATTCTACAAGAACTACAGAATGAACTAGCACCACACCTAAGTAGCATGTTCAATCATAGCCTCACCTCAGGCTTTGTGCCTGCTGAATGGTGCACAGCAATGGTTATCCCACTACACAAGGGTGGAGCCTCCACGGACCCGGGAACTAGTGCCCCATTAGCCTGATGAGCCTGGTCTACAAGGCCAGGGAACGTATCATTATGGAACTTATAAACAAAGATATTGGTAATCTCCAAACTCTGGACCACAACCAGTTTGGGTTTGTAAAAGGCAGATAATGTCTTTAAACCTGATAGACTTCTTTGAAGCAGTCATCAAAGCCGTAGAGAAGGGTAAGGTGGTTCACACAGCCTATCTAGATCTTGCCAAGGCTTTTGACACCATCCCCCACTCTGGAATTATAGATAAACTGACTAAACTAGGTATAAATCCCTATATCACAAGATGGGTTGCCAACTGGCTCAATGACAGAACCCTCACTGTCAAAGTAGTAGACTCCAAATCCGACTTCAGACCAGTGAGAAGTGGAGTACCACAGGGTTCAGTCCTGTGTCCTGTCCTGTTTGGTATCTACTTCCCTGAAGTACAGGCTAACACAGAAAGTCTTTGGCTAATGATGTTCCCAGATGACTGCAAACTAGGAGACATAATCAAAACTACTAACGATGTGGACATCCTACAAAAGGGCATCACTGAGACAGATGTCTGGTGTCAAAGCCATGGCCTCAAGCTCAATGCCAAAAAGTGCATTGTCATCCCCTTTGGTAAAAACTCAGTACCCATGAACTACAACATAGGCAGTAATATACTTAACATTCAAAGTGTGATAAGAGACCTTGGGACACAGGTGGTCAGTAGACTCTACTTTGATAATCACATCACCACAGTAGTCAGGAAATCCTTCTACATGGCACACCTCATCACAAAAGGTTCTCATGCAGAAAAAAAGAGGTCATTGTTCCCCTCTACTCATCACTCATTAGATCCATTATAGAGTACAATGCCCCTTTTGGTATGTACCTCACAAGACATCTACAACAACTGTAAAGCCCACAGAAATACCTCACAAATAGGATTACCAGCCTCAAATACATGCCCTACACAGACCGTCCCAAAACACTCCAGCTTTACTCTGTCGCATATCACCTACTCAAAGGTGATCTCTGCCTAACATGCAAAGCTATGTCAAACACAGAGCTGTTGGACATGCTCCACTTAAAGAAATCCCTCCGAGCTTCGGCCCAAAACCCAGACTGAAATACAAAAGGAGGGGGTTATCCATTTTCATAAAGGATACCCACACCTCCAGGTTAGTGGCACAGCACGAGGCCTCAGAGACCATCCAAGTGCAACTAACAGTGGGCAAAGCTGCTTATCAGATTGTAGCCTGCTACAGATCACCTACCTTGTCTCGGGACCCTCAATCAGCATTCCTGAGAACACTGGAAAATATAAAGTTCCTACCAAACACCATGATATTAGGAGATTTCAACTACCCAACCATTGACTGGGAGAATTACTCAAGTACAAACTCCTTTGCCCAATGCTTCCTAGAGTTTATAAACTCAAATGCTCTGGAACAGCTGGTCACCACGCCCACTAGAGGTGACAACATACTGGACCTGAACATCACCAACATGGGGGATCAGTATTCTACACCAAAGGTAAACCCTTCACTGGTAAGATCAGATCATAAAGTAATCAAACTGGACATCCACATCCTGACCCCACCCCCAGTCAAGGAAACCACTGTGAAAAACTTTTCAAAAGCAAACTTCACACTTCTCAAAACTGAAGTGGAAAGTTTCAAAGCCCCCTTGCTACAGGATAATGCTATCCAATCTGCAGAATCCTTTACAAGTGCATTCTATGAGCATCTACAGGGATGCATGGATTGAGCCATCACAAGTAAAACCAAGACTCACTCTTCCAAAAAGAAGAAACCAGTCTGGTGGTCCTTGGCCATAAATAAGCTATACAACAGAAGGAGGAAACTACTACATGATAGAGCAAAATTCCAAAAAGGAAAGGCATCACTGATCATTATTAGCAAGAAACTACGATCACTCGTAAAATCATCCAAGGTCAGTTTCTAAAGAAAAGTTGCCAAGGAATCTAAAGATAACCACAAAGCCTTCTTTAGCTATATCAAACATTTAGGTGGCAACTCTCAGATATGCTCTGAGCTACTGCAAAATGGCAAAAAATACACTGAACCAACTGACAATGCCAACATCCTGGCGGACAAGTTCAGTGCAAACTTCACCCCCCCACCCCCAAAAGGACCCATGTCCATCCCAGAAGAATGCAGAGCCCCAGACATCACGGACATGCAGGTACAAAGAGCCCTCTCCAAAGCTAAGAACACAGCATCAATGGGACCAGATGGTGTCCCAGGCTGCGTCTTACATGAGCTCCAAAAGGAACTAAACGCTCACCTAAATTCACTGCTCAGACTCAGCCTTAACACAGGCTATGTACCCAAAGAATGGTGTACAGCAACAATCATCCCACTCCACAAAGGTGGTGCCACAACAGAATCTGGGAACTATTGCTGTATAAGCCTGACTAGCCTGGTCTGCAAAGCTATGGAGCTAATTATCATGGAACTCATAAATAGAGACATTGGGAACCTCCAGACACTGGAACCTACCCAATTCGGCTTTGTTAAAGGCAGATCCTGCCTCCTAAACCTAGTTGACTTCTTTGAAATAGTTACCAAAGCCATAGATGAAGGGAAGGTAGTCCACACAGCCTACCTGGACCTCACTAAGGCCTTCGACACCATTCCCCACTCTGGCATCATAGATAAGCTTACCAGCTTGAACATTAACCCCTATGTCACGAGATGGGTGGCCAGCTGGCTCACAGATAGAACACACATGGTCAGAGTTGTGGGTGCCATGTCCAACTCTAAACCAGTCACAAGTGGCGTCCCACAGGGCTCAGTCCTCCAGAAAGCTCTTACAGAGACAGATACCTGGTGTCAAAACCATGGCCTCAAGTTGAATGCCAAAAAATGCATAGTCATCCCCTTTGGAAAAAACAAAGTGCCCATGAATCACCACATAGGTGGTAATCCACTAGGTATGGAAAATGTAATTAGGGACCTGGGGACCCAGGTAGATAGTAACCTCTCCTTTGATAATCACATTGCCAATGTGATTAGAAATTCCTTTTATGTAGCCCACCTAATCACGAAAGGGTTCACCTCTAGGGCAAGAGAGGTCATTGTGCCCCTCTACTCATCACTCATTAGGCCCATAATAGAGTACAATG
Organism: Protopterus annectens; assembly: GCF_019279795.1. Taxonomy (NCBI): domain Eukaryota; kingdom Metazoa; phylum Chordata; order Ceratodontiformes; family Protopteridae; genus Protopterus; species Protopterus annectens. Next base: position 145,450,439 of record NC_056736.1, on the reverse strand, counting down.
CCCCATTTGGTATGTACCTTAATCGGCACATGCAACAGCTGGTAAGACCACAGTAGTACCTCACCAAGAGGATCATGGGCCTCAAAGAGATGCCCTATGCAGCTCGACTAAAGAAACTCCAGCTCTACTCGGTTGCTTACTGCCTGCTCAGAGGTGATCTATGCCTGACCTATAAGGCCATGTCCAACCCAGAATTAATGGACATGCTCCACCTCAAGAAAACCAAATCTCTTAGAGCCACATGCTCCAGTGAATTAAACCTCAGCACAGCAAAAAATAGGATGTGTTGGAGGGATAGATTCCTGTCCCAGAGACTTCCCTCACTCTGGAACAGAATCCCAGTTTATGTCAGGCAGAGCACCTCGCTGAGTCTCTTCAAGAGGAATCTTGACGAGTGGATAGGAATTTGCAAATTTACCCCTGGGATCACTTCAGTGGCCCTGCTAGACAGAGGCCCAAGAAATTAATTTAAAAGGGAGATGAAAGCCAACACATTCTGGCTAGGCTTATAAATGCCCTTGGGCAGATAGCCTAGTACCTACCTATGAACCTATGAACCTACACGCTCTAGGGACCTAAACCTTGTCACCACAATAAACAGAATGTGCTGGAGGGATAGATTCCTGTCCCAGATACTTCCCATACTCCGGAATAAACTACCTATCTATATCAAACAAAGCTCCTCATTAGCACTCTTCAAGAAAAATCTTGATGATTGGAGGGGAAATAGGAAATTCACCCTGGGGATCACTTCTGTGTCTCTGCTCGACAGTGGCACAGGAAAATAAATTTCTTTGGTGGCAAAAGCCAGGGTACCTTTTTGGCTGGACTTGTACAGGCCCCAGGACCAATAGCCTAGTACCTACCTATGAACCTATGAACCTTTGAGCCTTGCCTAAAAAAGGTAGTATGGGGACAGCAAGAACCTGGGCCAGTATTCAGAAGCATAGGGGTGACAAGTGCAAACCATCTGTAGCAAAGCAACAAGGCTTATCTATCATGTCATCACAGGCAGACAGAGACTGGGTCCCCTTTGAATGACATCAGAAGCTCAGACAATTGTTAAAGTTTATCATCTTTCTGTATCATGTAGGTGAAGGTAAGATGCTACTCAAGGTCAGGGTCATACCAGCCTGGGCTACATGATCATAGAGCTAATATATATCTCTTGTCATGTTGTCCTAGGAGGTATGTCTCAGATCATTCACACTGACATGCACAAAGAACATGTCATATATGTACCTGTTCTGGAGTGATGTAAGTGCTTGTGTTATGTGGTGGATCATAGCACCTGACAGACAACTGACAGTATCCTTCCCCTTGTCCAGCTGAGTGAGTGGAACATCTGTATGCCTGACTATGAAATCACTTATTACTAGTGTGTTGGGTATGTTGCTTTGCCTTATGGCCTGTTATGAGGCACACTGGTTTGGTATATTATGTGTTTTCTGGCGTGTGCTTGGAGGTGCATGTTGCTTGCTTGTCTGCTTAGGAGGACACTTTCTCTTTTTCAGATTAACATTTGTATTCTCCGAGTATGGTAATGTGTATTTATGTGTGTGTTTTGCCTGTGCTCATATTGTAGATCTATGTGAGACAGTTGTTGTTGTGGTTGTATGACCCTACTCCTCCTGACTGTATTGTCCAGTATTGGGTTGACAGAGCTTAGCCAATGGTTTGACCCTGTGTGCCAGCATGTGGTGCATCAACCCATATATGATATGGTCATGACCTATGTATACAATACACTCATGATACACCTAGTATGATAAGCCTGCTGCAGTTAGCAAATGTGAAAAAAAACTTTGGGCAAACTGTCAGCAAGTAATGTCTGTATTGCACCCTGTAACTCCATATTGCTTGCTGAAGTGTAAAGACGTACTTAGTTTGGATTAAGAACACCGCACTTGCCACGTGTGTGTGTGTGTGTGTGTGTGTGTGTGTGTGTGTGTGTGTGTGTGTGTGTGTGTGTGTGTGTGTGTGTGTGTGTGTGTGTGTGTGTGTGTGTGTGTGTCTGTCTGTCTCTCCCTGGGGACAGAGCAACCTTTTTGAAGACTACTCACACCCCTTAAAAGTGGTATATTCATCTTTGTCAAGTCTGATGATATCACCATCCTACAAATATACCTGTGAAAAGGAGAAATCCCAGTAGTGTGTATAGTGTGCCCTGTAAATGTGTACTGCTGTAGTATCATAATCAAATCCTGCACTTGCCAACTGTGTGGGTGAGAGTGTGTGTATCTCCCTGGGGAGCAGCAACCTTTTTGGAGACTACTCACACCCCTTAAAAGTGGTATACTCCTCTTTGTCAAGCCTGATGATGTCACCATCCTACAAATGTAACTGTGGAAAAGTGAACTTCCAGCAATGTGTACAGCTTGTCATGTTAATGCATACTGCTTTAGTATCATAATGTAGTTAGACAGAGGTTCAAATCTGGTACTTGCTATTTGTGTGTGTTTCTCCCTGGTGGAAGCAACCTTTTTGGAGAATACTCACACCCTTTAAAAGTGGTATACTCATCCTTGACAAGTCTGATGATGTCACCATCCTACAAATATACCTGTGGAAAAATAAATGACCAGTAATGTATATAGCATATCATGTAAATGTGTACTGATGTAATATCGTAACATAGTTAGGTAAGGGTTCAAATCCTTGCACTTGCCAACTGTGTGTGTGTGTGTGTGTGTGTGTGTGTGTGTGTGTGTGTGTGTGTGTGTGTGTGTGTGTGTGAATTTGTGTTTTGCCCCCTGGGGAAGAGCAACCTTTTTGGAGAATACTCACACCCCTTAAAAGTGGTATACTCATCTTTGACAAGTCTGATGATGTCACCATCCTACAAATATACCTGTGGAAAAGTGACATCCCAGTAATTTGTATAGCGCATTTTATAAATGTGTACTGTTGTAATTAGGTAGGGGTTCAAATCCTGCACTTGTCAACTGTGTGTGTGTATGCCTCCCTGCAGAAAAGCAACCTTTTTGGAGACTACTTATACCCATTAAAAGTGGTATACTCCTCTTTGTCAAGTCTGATAATGCCACCATCCTACAAATATACCTGTGGAAAAGAAAAATCCCAGAAATGTGTATAGCGTGGCATGTAAATGCGTACTGCTGTAGTATCATAATGTAATTAGGTAAGGGTTTAAATCCTGCACTTGCCAAATGTGTGAGTATGTCTGTCTCCCCGAAGAGGAGCAACCTTTTTGGAGACTACTTAAAAGTGGTATACTCATCTTTGTCAAGTCTGATGATGTCACCATCCTACAAATATATCCTGTGGAAAGATGAAATCCCAATAATGTGTATAGCGCTTAGTGTAAATGCATACTGCTGTCATATCATAATGCAATTAGGTAGGGATTTAAATCCTGCACTTGCCAAGTGGTTGTGTCATCCTGGAGAATACTCACACCCATTAAAAGTGGTATACTCATCTTTGACAAATCTGATGATGTCACCATCCTACAAATATACCTGTGTAAAGGTGAAATCCAAGTAATGTATATAACGTGTCGTGTAAATACATACTGTTGTAATATCATAATATAGTTAGGAAGAAGTTTGAATCTCACACTTGCTGACTGTGTGTGTTTGACAGTGTTTGTCAATGTGGAGTGGGTTTTGATTTTCCAGTGTATGACATATCAAAATGACAACTGTATGTGCATTACACATGCAAGGTAGCTGTGGGGCAAATCCATATACATACATGTGACCTCAATTATTTCATAGATGGGTACTCTGCTTTCTCCATGAATGCATCTGTTATCTTTGCCAGAGTGTGCTGGCACTTTCCAGACCTTAGGTCACTTCTGTATGCTTGTGACAAGCTTAGCCACTGCAATGATCCTTGGGCTACGTCTTCTGTTTCACATCCACTCATCACAGTTTCTACCGAAGACTGTGAGTGAGGGTTTATGCTTGAGGTATATTTGAAACCTGTTCCAAAGCAAGCAAAGTCTGGCAAAGATGACTAATCATTATAGATGTGCAACAGCCTCTGTGGATCTGCATGCAATCCCTTTATTGCTTATGTGCTCCACAGAGGGATTTCCAAAACCCTTTGGTAATGTGATTATCAAAGGAGAGATGACTAAACACACGGCTCTATGTATACATTAGTACCTGTTTCACATTTTGGGGGCTACTACCTATATGGTTCTCTGGGGATACTTTGTTTTCTAAAAGTGGATAACTATGCTTTCTTTGGATTATAGCTTTACAGCATGAGTTTGACACCAGGTATCTGTCTCTATGATACCCTTTTGGAGGATGTGTGTGTCATCTGGAGAATAAAGTATAGCCCACAGTATGAATTATCATCAGATGTGGGCAGACATATCCCTACTGTATTTGCTTGTACCTAAGAAAGCTATATACCAAACAGGAGTGGTCCCATGACTGAGTGCAGGTGAATTCCACTTGTTACTGGCATAGAATAGTACATGGAGGCTGCAAATGTTACTGTGTTCTACATCTGTGCATCAGCTGTCAAGCCATCATCTTACATTTGTTTATGGTCAATCTGTTGAGGTTATGTATAATACCAGAATGTGGGATGGGTATGAATTGCTGGTGAGCTATAGTTTGGCTGTGTTGACCTCCCCTCCCTCACCTATAGCCTTGTTGACTGGCTTGAAGTCTACTAGGTGTAGAAGCCATGATCTGGCTTTTAGAGAACCTAAGAGGGTATGGTGCAGTGTTTGCAGGTTCATAATGTCTCTGTTAATGAGTTCCATAATGCTGTGCTCCATAGCCTTCCAGATAACATTGGTCTGGCTTATAGGGTGAGAGTTTCCAGGACCTGTTGTAGTTCTACCCTTAATCAATTTATGTTAACATTTGCAATGGGTGTGACGAGGGTGTTGACCTCCCCTCCCTCACCTATAGCCTTGTTGACTGGCTTGAAGTCTACTAGGTGTAGAAGCCATGATCTGGCTTTTAGAGAACCTAAGAGGGTATGGTGCAGTGTTTGCAGGTTCATAATGTCTCTGTTAATGAGTTCCATAATGCTGTGCTCCATAGCCTTCCAGATAACATTGGTCTGGCTTATAGGGTGAGAGTTTCCAGGACCTGTTGTAGTTCTACCCTTAATCAATTTATGTTAACATTTGCAATGGGTGTGACGAGGGTGGACAGGTTTAAGAATAAGTATATTAGAGGGTCAGGACAGGTTTGAAGGTTAGTAGACCATGCCAGATAGGCAGGATTAAGTTGGTTTGTACATGTGCTGAGGAGGGATGCAGAGTATATTGTGAAATAGATGCTAAGGATGAAGCCGCCAGGTAACAGGAAAAGAGGACTGCCTAAGATGAGGTTTATGGCTGTGGTGAGAGAGGACATGCAGGTGGATGGTGTGACAGTGCAAGATGCAGGGGCAGGAAGAAATGGAAACAGATGATCTACTGTAGCGACCCCTAATGGGAGCATCCAAAAGGAGAAGAAGAAGAAGACGTTGTAGCTCAACCCTTGTGGACTGTGGACACCATTACCATGCATCATTCCACAAGCATCTAACCTGTATAGAGGCTGCATCTGGACAGAGTGCTTAGGTGAGTGGTGACTTCATATGTCAGCTTGTGTATGACACAGCCAGGGACACTGTCCAGTACCATTGCCACTGTGGTTTGGACTTTGGTAAAGAGATGTTTTAACTAGAGTGTATGCGAATCATCAGGTTTTACATTCTTCAGGTCTGTAAATGTGGCCCTTCTGTAACGACAAGGTGGTGAAATCCACATTCAAACTGTCTGACAAGGAATTGGTAATGTCAATCAGATAATTGTACTTTTTGACCATTTACATTAACTGTGACCTGATCTGAGATTTCCCCTGTATATTATAAACAACACTAAAGAAAGCTTTAGTGTTGTCTTTGGAATCCTTGACATTTTGCATTTTGAAACTTGCCTTATAGGTTTATTGAGGGATTGTATTTTCCCAATGATACTGACCAGAGTGGTTATCCCTTCTTGGTATGTAACTCATTTTTGGTACAACTCCACACCTTCTATTATATATTTAGTTTATGGCAGGGGTCCATGAGACTAATGCACTTTTACTGTATAGGTGAGAATTTCTTGTGTTTGTGATAGCACGGTCCATGCAACCCTGTAGATGAACAGTGTGCATTACTAAAGGATTATGCATCTAGGACAGTGTTAGCCTTAGTAATGCAAACCAATGACAGATAGCAACAACAGCATCACCCACAGCACAGTGTCAACCCATGTCATACACACACATGCGTACTCAAGTTCCAAAATGTGTGTAGTACAATGCATAATGGCCAACAATAGAAACTATGGAATGTTAACACTGGCCAATACAGGGCATGTCACCCTGCCCATGTGTCCAATATGCATATACATGCAGACAGTGCACCTCCAACATGTTCATAAATGGACACCTACAAACCTGTGTTGCACACACCCAACATTTACTGTCCACCGTATATTGTATGCTAACACAACTACACACATCAGCCAAGTGGTACATGAGCAAACAAAACACAATTGGAATAAACACTGGTGAAAATAATACAACATTGCTAATTACAGCTTTAATGCATCATGCCTGCTCAGCTACACCTTCAAGGATATCATTACACTTTACTGCTGACAACACATCCAACCATTGCTATACTTTATTAAAGTCACCCTGTGCATCAGTACCATGTTAGCCTGTTCCTGCATCAATGTTATAGATGACAGGAGGTGGCACAAGCTTCATCATATGCACATTGTGAGTTGTTGGTTTGCCAGAGGCCTACACTGAGCCATACAATCGACATGTGTGTGTGAGAGTGTGTGTGTGAGGGCCATTGTTGATGTCATGTGTGCAGGTATGTGTTTGCCCTAGGTTTCTGGTTTATGTGTGTGTGTCTGCATGCATACAGTTCAACCATGTGGCTTCCATATACGGGGACTTCTGAGACAGCTACAAACTGTACCTGGCAGGCTTTACAGATCACCATCTCTGGCCATGGATACAGAACCTGTGCCTGGCAGGGGTGCTACAGACAGCATCAGGTACTAATCCAGATTGGGTACTATCCGAAGAGGATGACATATGTCCACTGGATCCAGGTCCCTGCTGAGACTGGCCAGAGCCATGTGCACGTGGTCTTCTCGGATGGTCTATGGACAGCCCCCCCAACATTGCTGGGGCTGGTACTGGCACTACGAGAGTGGCTGTGACTTGCTGGATGTCCATGGCAACCTCCAGCTGCTGATGTTGCTGGCATACGTCCACGTCTCAATCATCCCACACTGTCCTGACACATGGACATGACATTGTGGAGGACATCCAATGTTTCACCCCAACATCTATCAATAACCTCAGTGCAGTTACGTATGGCACCTGTTAGGTCATGGATACTGTCATTTACAGAGGTGTTATGAGCCCTCTGTGCCCTTAGTCCCTGTCTGGTGTACCACTCCATTCACGTCTGCACCTCCATGACAGCCTGGAACATGCGTGTGGTAGAAAGGGGTGTGGCACGTCTGCTAGGGGCATGATGATCAGCAGTGCTCTGATGAGAACCCCTGGGCATCTACCTATGTGGTACCATTCCAGACATCTGGCTATGGCTGCTGTATCCTGATACATGTGCCATAGATACCACACTGTCCTGGCCAGTGCCAACTGTACACTGTCCCTCAGCTAAGGGCAATGGTGATGATGGATGTACAGGTAGTATGACTGTGTGCATGGATGGGGTGGAGACTTGTGTACTGTCAACTGGTGGCCCAACAACAGACCCTAAGAAACCTGCCTGTGCCTCAACACACCTATCCTCATCATCAATTTCTGTCTCAGTGACATCAGGTTCCCTGCTGTACTGAACCAGCCCCACCTCGGCACCTGTGAGAGGAAAACAAGAAACACACTTTAAGACCTGAACATGACTTCAGACCACATGCACACATGCATACATGCGCAGATGCACACATGCACACATGTGCACATGCACCCATGCACACATGCACACATGCGCGCATGCACACATGCACAAACGTGCACATGCACATGCACACACACAAAAATACACTCCTCCCTAAAGCAGACACACACAACAGCAGTAATCTCAGAACATACTCAATAGCAGGTGATGGTGGGGCACAGTATCAAAAGCATATCACAGATGTCAGCATGCAGAATGTGTTGCTCAACAGCATGCAGTGCAAGTGTAGACAGTCCTTGTTACTAACAGTATACATGGCTTTGATGCATGTGTCTTATTAGGTGATGGGCCTTTCCCTGGAACACAATGCATACATGGACACAACATTGCTGTGCAGGTATTCATAACCCTGTAATGCACTGTGCACCATAACTCACAGGTGTACATACCATTGCTGGATGTGTACCTGTCTGTCAGATAGGTATCCAATGCTGATTACAGCCTCTGTGTCTTTAGCAAATAATTGTGGACATATTTTTAGAACATGCATGATGAGTATTCATACAACATTATCAGTGGTGCATGGATAATTTATGGAATACCATTCGGCCACATACTCATGTACGGTACTTATGGTGAGTGTAGATCATATTGTGGACATGCCAGTCTCATCCATGACATGGCATGCTAAAACACAACTGCATATGTAAACACTACACATATCCAATGTGTGTCATATAACCTAGCCACTCAATAGCATCACAAGACATATATGTGTCAGTTGTGCAAATGGTGATTGGTATGCATATTGTTTAGAGATGCATATGTGTATACACACACGCAACATTAAGATGTATAGCAATGAAAGCTATGTGTAGTACTGTGGTTACAATAACTGGATGGGGTATAGTACCATAGGCCATCATCATGAAGCATCATGTGGTCACTCAAGGCTACAAATGTTTCCCAAACCAGCACTAATCATGCTGTGCCAGAACTGTACTATCTTGGCTACATTCACCATTTCACAACCAGTTATTGCATGAGTTTGTAAGGAGGCCAATAAGGAGCATTCCCTGACATGAATATGCAGTGTGTTGCAGAGTGTTTAAATGCCCCATGCTAGGCCTCTACCCCTCAGGTATATTATGTGTAATGTCTGGATGAGATTTTGGATACTGGAGTGTGTCTTTACAGAGGGTTTTGGAATCCTTTATGTGTAGCATGTTAAAATGCTCTGTGTATGACATAGATGTGTATGTTATGTGCATGTTGAGTATCAACTGTGCCTATCCAATGGTCACTACAGTCTAGCCACATTTGTTTGAGATGGTCTGGGTATTGCATGTGTTTGAGGCAGCTAATCACATTAGTGAGATGGGCGTGCTCTTACACCAAACATGCGCAACATGCATTATGGGTAGGTGTGTTCCATGTGTACATGGCCTACACCTTAACTATGACATGCACTTTTTATTTACAATAATAAATGTAGAACACACTCACCAGCATCTGTCCGCTGCCTTGATGTCACCCCAGAGGGACCTACATAGAGATGAGACAGTTTGTCAGTGGCCACAACTGTGGCATTGCTAGTGTGAGTTTGCAATCTTACAGTACAACAACAGTTTACATTCACAGGGCAACAGATTATTTTCCAAATGATCAATATTGCACAACAGCAGGCTTCACATCTTTGAAGGACACACTCCACATCTCACATATGCATGATCTACCAATACAGATAACAGTAGTCTACATATACTCCATGTTACCTGCATGCTCCATGTGTGCTTGCTGGGTAGCTCCAACCTCCATCGTGGTGTATGTGTGCTGCTGTTGTTGCTGGGCAGGTGCCACCAGACTCAGGAGCAGCTCTTCCACTGTGGTGAGGGGGGATGGGTATTAACACCACCTCCTGTTGCAAGCTGTTGTCTACCCACATCAGCAGCATGCTGACAGACATGTCTGAGAAGATCACTGCAGTGGTGGCCTACCTGCTCATATGTCCGGTTATGCAGCACTACCTCATTTACCCTGCGGACAACATCTTGCCACATTGCAGTATGCTCCTGCTGGTACTGGCTGGTTCGTGAGAACATGAGCCAGTAGTGCTGAATCATACTGCTAGTAATTATATCATCTTCAGCACTACTGTAACTGGGGTTCCTGAGATGGACCATGATCCATGGAAGACATAAATACAAAAATATGTCTGAGCATGTCATATGGCACATTTAACATTATACAGTACAGATATCACTGAACTGCCATATATAGCAACCTATTAGTTAACTGAGAGAGAAACACCGTAACTGCCACTTATCACTGCTCACCCCACAACTACTTGAAACTGCCTTGCTCACTCACACACACAGCAAGAAAATAAAATCACTATATAAGACTATACAAGAGTACCTGGCACACTGTATGCAACATGATGCACCACCTAGCCACAGCAGATATACATCAAGCTGATGTGTAAATCAATATATCATCCATCACAATCAGTGTAAGGTCCAGTAAATGTATTACTATTATACCACACAACTTGTTAACGGCAAATCCGTGGCCAAAATATGTGCACAAATGGGACTATAGGTCACATACTGCTGTAGTACACTATGAATGTTGCTAGATACGCAGTTATATGTTTTACCACACATATGTCAAAGCACATGTTACAGACATACCCACACACATATCAGACATAATTACAGGACACAAAAGTATAACAACCCAGATAAGCGTTCAGTGTGTACTATACAGTACTGTTTGTCAGTACTTATACAACTACAACCTTAATCTTGAGAAACGTAATCTGTGATGAATACAGGGACCACACAAAACAGTGGATGCAAGCAATGTGAACATACACCATACTTTGCTGTACAGGCCCAGAGCTTCAAGTAGTACTACAGTACACACAAGATTTGGATTCAACATCAGTACCAATCAATAATCATAGATGTAGTGCTTTAGCCTCCAATGACACACCCTAGTTAAAACCAAGGGACTTAATCACACTGTATGCAATAGTACTTGTTCTGCCTAGCAACAGAATACACAGCTTTTGCTAGGATCAAAGCAAGGACCCATAATACCATGACATAAACAGTTTCCCACTAAGCTATCCTACAGATGCATATCTTTGATATATTCACAAACATATTGACCATCACAGTCAGTCAACAGTACAGAGAATCTATTGCAACAAGTAGATGTAGGTGTGTATGTATATATATATATATATATATATATATATATATATATATGTATGTATATATATATATATATATATATGTATATATATATATATATATATATATATATATATATATATATATATATATATATATACATACACCCATATATATATATATATATACACACATCCATTGGTCTACATATACATATATATGTAGGCACATATAGATTTCACCTTTCATAGTGAGAATATCAATTATACAAAGGATGTAAAGTGTACAGTAATGTAATAAAATCACACAGTCTTGGGATAAATGCACTGAAGGTGTTCACAGCCGAGGTAGCTTTAACAGGCCTTACTGGCTTCAACATTGCAAACTGAACAAGCCACCCACAGTGTTTAACCACCACATGTCATATACCAGCACTGTATGCTGTCTTGTTTGTCACACACTAAAACCTACATACAAATATGCGCATGCTAACCTTCACCAACATATATATCTCCCCCCTTCATAAACAGTTGCAATATGTCCCCTGCACTATGCACATATACAGATGTGAATATATATGACACATATATATTTCTCCATATGTGTGCGGCATACACACACAAGGTCCACACTGTTGTAAGTCCCTGGACCTCCCAGCTGAATTGTTGAGCCTTGCTGCAACACAAACAGGTGTCACATATGAACACACACTGACATTAGGGGGGTATATATGGCTACATTTGCTAGATAAGCATACTAGACTGTTACAGCAGTTGCCAATACTAAGCTACACTTTAATATGACTATCATGCATGTGTTGTTCTGTCACACCCATGTTTATATAATGTCAGCGCTAATCCCCCTAACAGCCATTGGCCACACAACTGTGCAGAACACAGATAACATGGATCAGATCTTTGACATTTAATGCTGAGCTACACATTTCACAGGTATGTCCCACTGCCCACAGATACACACAGTATTGTCCATAGCAGTAGTTAAGCAGAACATCTGTGCATAAAGAAGTACTACTGCCACATATGAATGGTTCACATTAAGTAGACTATTCTTCAATAACATTTACTACATGCCAGTAAATACATATGTGTCACATACCTTTCTTTTGTATGATTTGGTAATATTTCTTTTTCTTTTTCCTTTTCTCTGTCTCTCTCTCTCTCTGTCTCTGTCTCTCTGTCTCTGTCAGTCTCTGCAGTAGAGTGATTGAGTTTGTTGGCAGAAATTGCAGTGTAGGAATTTGCACATGAGCATTTGATGGCCTGTGCATCAATTAGTGGCCACCATTTGCTAATTGCATGTAGCCTGCTGTGTAGTAATTGCATTAATCAATGTCATAGTAACCCAGTACTATAAATTGCTAACTCATGTAGGTGTCACCCTTTCAGCTTTCCAAGATGGAGACCATCCTTGTTTGCTGTGGACATCATTGTTTAAGACAGAAGGTTGGTATACTTCTTATATCAGAAGCCAGGGGTGTAGCCAGAGATTTACATTTTGTACTCAGACTGAATGTTGCTGCTTCCAGTACCCACTTATCAGTATAGAAATGTACTCATCCCTCAAAATGCTACCCCAAGATACATGGAAAGATGTACTTTCTTTTCAACTGTTACAATTAACTGTCATGCAAAGCTAGTTATTGAGATGTATTCCTTTGACACAAGAATTGTTTGTGAACTGCTATACTGTGAATATCCATTTACTCAGTTATAAACAGTTTGTGCTTTTTTAGTGTTGACATTAGCACAAGTTGCTCAGAAAATTGGACACATTTAAGTACTGTGAGTATACATACCTACATCCTTGGTAGACCCTGCACACACAGGTATATTCTACATTTGGGTAGGGTTGCAGAAGTACAGAGACCGTAAGTACTATTGTGTGGATTTTATCTTGCTGGACTTACACGGTTGCTGTGGACATGTTAGTTTATCAAGGCAAGTAGTCTGTCTGCGTAACTCCCAACTGTGGACCTATCCACATGATAGCCAGAGAATAGCCTGTTATTTTTTTGTCTATGCACCACACAGGTTTTTCAGCAATAGAGCAATGGCATTCTTACAGTTGGTTGCTACCAGTACATGTTTACATCCATTTGTATTTCAGTGTTGTATTCCTACATAAGGGTATGCTTCCGAAACTCCTTCCAAAGCTATTTGCACAGTGTGTGACAGCAGAAAGGCTGATATGCCTCTGTGTTTCTGTCTCTGACTGACCTCTCAACCACTTGGGCACATATTTGAACAGACTCAGGTAAAAGTAAAGAAAAAGTCAGGGACAGTAAGGGACACCTTTAAAATATTAGTGCCATTAAGTTGAGACATTGAGAGAATCAGAGCATATGAATTAATACACCTTTTCTGAAGTAAAATAAGTGCCTAACTCTTAATTATTGTCATTATTCATTAAGTGTAATTCACCACCTTTCTGGCCAATGTCAGTAGTTTTTGCAGGGATTCAGAGGGGCAGCGCTAAAATTTGTTTCAGAATCAGGAACATCCCTGAAAATTAGGGAGAGTTGGGAGGTATGGCCTCTGCCCTAATCAGATATGCCAGTGTTTGTCCTGCTGTGATACTGTGTGGGGTTGTAAAGTGATGGTGTAACATTATTTCCTGCTAGAATGGCTGCTTCTCTTATCACAGTCATGTAATGTAATCCCACAGCAACTGTTGGTCAACATCCACAGAACAAGTTGTTTGGTATGGTATTCCTATTTTTCCTTTAGATTCACTCATTCTGATACATGATATATTTATTTAAGCAGCAACTTGATTTATATCTATTGTGGTCTAGTGGTACTTCATGATGTGTAGTGTGTGCAAGGTCCAGGGTTTGAGACGAACAGAGGTGTTTTATTTTGCCCCTGAGCAGAACAACGGCCCTCACATACAGAGTGACTAAGGCACTTTTAAGCAGTTGTAAGCGGGTTTGCGTGGGTTTGCGCATTGCTTAGCCAAGCGCAAACAAGCACAAACTCGCACAAACCCATTAACTACTGCTTAATAGTGCTTACTCCCGCTAACCCCCGCTCATTTCTTTGAAAGGAAAGAAAAATGGGGAGATAGGAAAGTGGTGAAAAAGGGGCACAAAGAGGGAAAGACAGTATGGAAAATAGCTTGGGATGTGCAGTATGGGTGTAGGGAAGGTCCATAGCTGCCCTTTTCCTTCAACAGCAACAGATGTGCATATGCAATAAATTTGGAGGTAGATATGAAACCTTCAACCACTGAGAGAGGGATGAGGACAACAAATTATGTTATAATGCCAATTAAATAACATTTCATGTGTCCAGTAGACATGTGTGCAAAATGGGCAGCTATGTATGGGGCGTAATTTTTTTTTGGGAGCAGATTGCCCTTTTTTTCAGGTGAGAGTGAAATGTGGGGTAGGGGAAGCAGGTATATTTGGGGAGGTTGGGGAGGTAAACAGACAAGACAAACAAGATGCATACAGGGGTGGTATATGACACTTGTGATGGGTGAACACCTTTGACGGGGAGGGATGCTTGGAAATCGCAAGCCTATGAGCCCCCAGATGGAAACAGTGGGACTGAGGTCCCCACCCATGGGCAGTCACCACTGCACCTTCATGGCCCAGAGGTTGGCTGTGCTGGGGGCTGTGTAGGAGGGGCAGGCTGGCCCGTGAGTTGCACCACTCGAGCCTCAAGCTGGCGTCGAGTTTCTGCAACAGAACGTTCAATCTATCTATGCACCACAGCCCAGACAGTTCAAAGGGTGATAGGTGGCCCCTCCTCTGCCCACGCTTGCACCGGGGGGCTGAGCCCCATCCCCTGCAGTGCATCCACCCAAAGGTGGCATAGGGCCAATGGAGAAGGAGGTCCCAGGCTGGGCACCAGATCTGCTGGTGCCAGGTGCCATGGCCAGCTGCGGTGGGACAGGTGGGTCCGCTGGGACCGGCCTTCCCATACGAACTATGTTTTGGAGAGTTTAATAAAGATATGGGTTAGTAACAGTCAACAGCACTCCCATTTAGTTATAACAGCATGCAGAAGTATTCCCATTAACCCATCACACCAGATTTTCAACAGTTGAAAAGCAAGCATAACACATGCATATAAAGAACAATGGTGGACATTACAGCAGCATGCAGGTTGACTTGATGGCAACAGGCCATCAATATTGTGGTATTTTAACAGGGCACATTCATAGAAATAAATGCAAATATTTATAAACCAATAGGACATATGTCCCAACAAATGTTTTGAAATTAGACATACCGATTTTGGTGTGGAATTGCATTTTTATGCACATACAGTAGAGTGGAAAAAGATAGCTCAATTAACAACTTATATATCCTTCTAGTTTTCACTACATTCCTATTAACTGCAGTTATATGTCCCTTAAATGTATTATTATACCATCCAATGTCCTTATATTGTGCAATTGGATTTTGCTAGATCATTATATACATGAGCTGTATATTACATACAAACTGTCCAAGATGCATATGTTACTGCTACATATTTTGAGAGTTGCTCACACACACTACTGCTAAGATGGTACACTGACAGCTCTACTTTCATATAATTATCTAGATATGTTCAGGTGAAAGTATCAGTTATATGTTAACATCTCCCTGCATTTCTGGCAGCACACTGACATTTCTGGGGAACACAATACCAAGCTACTCATGTGCCAGATTAACCTGTACATGCTGGGCATGAACCAAAATTTGAGGGCTGTAAATATGCATAAAAGCTATTGGCACTCCCTTCATCCACATTATATGGGTCTACCCAAGTGTGGGTTGACACTGCTTAATACAACACTACTATTTGTAGAATGCAACAGTACAACAACATATCAAAGAAAATGACACAGACACACTCCAGGAATTATACATTTATTAAAGGATTATTACACCTTTATTTATTGGGTTAAAACACTTTTTGAAGGCTCTCTCATTTAGTTTATATAACAGTACATGCAGAATAAATACTAACCTGCCTGATGACACAGCCTTTGAAGCCTGTCTTCATGAGCTTGCTGATTCACAGCCCGGACACCTGCAGTGGTGAAGTAAATGCAGTGATATTGAGACATACCTATCCATAGTATAGACAAGCATAGCAATTCTTAACTACTTAATACAATGGCTACTTACTCATTACTGAGGCATTAGGCATCGCACGGGATTCCTGGATCCACTGGTCCAGTTGATCCTCCCTACATTGCTTCAGATCAGAATAATGGTGCCTGACCTGCTCACCAGTCCGAGAAACACCTGTGGCACTGGTGAGATCACGAGCAAGACTGTTCCAGGCCGCCATTTTATATTGGGTACCCTGGTACTGGCCCCACAAGTGTCTTTCCTCATGATTGTGGACAAGGAGCCAAACCATTACTTTGGACTCCTCTATGCCCCAGCATTGCGCTCTAAATCGGGTGCCTTCTCCAACACCACCCATGCTGACTGCAGAAAGAAGCTACAACCAGTTATAGCAAGTATTCCCACCTGTGGAGCTTAAATTTGCCTCATTTCCCACACTTATTTGTGATTGGCTAGTTTTGAAAAAACTCAGCTGTAGGCACACCTGCTTAGCTGATGTTGGCATTGTTTAAAATTCCTTTGATAGATATGTGTCTGTTGAATATGCATGTTTGTGAAATGCTGTCATGGCTTAGTGGTTAAGTACTGTGACTATAGTGCTCAGTATCCTGAGTTTGAGCCCTGTCACTTCTTTTTATTTTCCTACTGGGCAGACCTGACTGGTTAAGGTACAGTAAAGGAGGTGTGGCCATGTTTAACCAACTTTGCCTGATTTTGCCCAACGTTGCTCAACGTTTCTCGATGTTGCCCGACATTGCGCTGGTTAGCGTGGTGCGCAGCTATGTGCAAATACATTGTGATTGCGCTTGTTAGTGCGGTGTGCAGCTACGCGCAGAGACATTGCACTGGTTAATGTGGTATGCAGCTACAAGCAATTCGACTTAAATATGCTCAATACTGGTAAAATGTGCTTAGCAGTACTTTATATTGCTTAAAAGTGGGTACTCATGCCTCAGAATGCATAACCATTTCACCTTCATATATATATATATATATATATATATATATATATATATATATATAAAATTTGTTAACTCCTACATTTAACTTTTCAATGCTTTTTACAAAACTTATACATAAAAAATGTCAGGAAATATTTTTGTATACAGATTTCCAACAGAAAATGGAATGTGCAGTAGTGGGACTCGAACCTAAAATGCCTTCGCTTTGTGCAAGGGCTCTAACCACTACACTATTGCTATTTTGCTTAATTTGCATATATTTTTCTTATTATCCTCTTCTGGTGTCTAAGCTGATAACTGTAGCTAAGCAATGGGCAAACCCGAGCAAACACGTGCAAATACGGGCAGCTATATTGGATGAAATAAAAAAAATTAAAAAATCTTTCTATTTTTAATTTTGTCAGTTGTTTAACATATGGGGGAGTGTAGTGTTACATTGTGCACATGTTAGCAGACTCACTCATGTAACCTGACATTGCAGCATTTCTTCATTGCAGGGGCATGGATTATTGAACTGCTCGGCAGTCCGACACACCCCCTACACTCGTCCATGCTCCATGTAAGCTTTAGAGTTGAGGCAGCGTGCCCTCATTAATATGCATGGCCCGCTGCCATCATACTCTTAGACCAGCACTTCTGTGTAAGACTAATCTTGTCTTACATGGAAGATTAGTAAATCCTGGGGTAAGTAAATATACCCAGTAAAACCTTATAAAACCATAGAATAAACCACACAAAAAAACATACACACACATACACACACACACACACACACACACTCATATATATATATATACATATATATATATATATATATATATATATATACATACATAGATATATATATATATATATATATATATATATATATAAACGTATTTAGGTTCTGAGTAATATATATTTACATATCTATATAAATGTCCAACAATAGTGGAACTTTCAGCATAAACAATTATGCGTTTTTGTGTATTTAGAATGACTAATATTTCTCTGCCCTGAATTTTAATAATGGCACCAGGAATAGGCAGTCATAAATTACATAAAAGGTGAACCTTTTAGTGGTATGTTATTCTGATGGATTCTCCAGTGGTAAAGATGAAAGGTACATCCCTTGCCTTGGTAACAACTACACTACTTTGTTTTTTAGAGTACAAAATACTCTTATAGATGTCTGGATAACCCCCCCCACACACACACACACACACACACACGCAGTGTAGCATCTGAAAGATAATGATAGGCATTTATGAAATTTACTAATACCTCTGATTTAAAGTTGATTATTGTTTATATGCTTCTGGCAAAAAAAAATATGGGTGTTTTGCTACTGGTATGCAAGGAAGGTTGTTAATATCAACACATACCTAGATTATGATATAACCCCTTTCCCCATATTTAAAAAAAGTATATTATAAAGTGGCAGATGGTGAGAAATAGCTAGATAATTCAAAATGAAGATGACTTTATGAAGGAAACAAGTCTATCTAATACATTTATGCAAATGGGATTGTCCCATGTAGTTAGTTAATAAAGACATGGCAATTGTTTCACATGAAAGGACAGGGAGGTATAATGCATGCATTTTACATAAGTGAGATTACAGGAGTGATTCTAATAAGTCATTGGTAATGAAAATTGTTAATTTATTTGATGCAGTATATGTTAAAAGGATCCTGCACCACAGCTGGAGAATGTTTAAAGGTTCCTCAGGGGAAGTGAAAAATCTAGGAGTTATGCCTAAATGTATTTTAAAAGGGATTCTGTCCAAAAAATCTCTTAGACAGAAAACCTAGGAATACTGTACCAAATGGAAAAATTATTGCATGTGGAAATCAGTCATTATGTACACCTACTGACAGATAATCAACATATTTTCTAATCCAAATGTAGTACTGTCATAAACAGATCTGCCTTAACCGATCAAATATTCTTATACACACAGTTCTTTTTCATTTGAATCATGTCTCCGAGACAGCTGACCACAATAGTCTAACACCAAAACCCTTCAACTGACATTTCTGTGATGATACCTTTATATGGTATAGGTATTAATTCAACAGGAGAAACTTCCAGGATATGGATAATTACTTCTTGTCCCACAAGGATTTGAATAACCTAACAGAAAAACAATGTAATCACTGATGCATTCATTGCATTAATTGCATCATAATAATAAAACCATAAATCAGCAAACAGACTGGAAGATACTCTTGAAAATGACTTCTGTCTAATTTGGAATTTTTTACATTTAATCATTTAACTATCAGTTACTCTTAGGTGTAACTCTTAGGCTGCACTCAAACACTTAACCTGCCACATGATTTACTAACGAATGATCTGCTATGGAAACACTTCCTTACAAGGTTATTAAAATCAGTTGGAATAGACTTAAGCTAGCATTTCCCATTTCACCAGCAGAGAGAAAAATTGACTGGATAAAGGTCTAAACTATTTTAAACCTATAAACTGATACTTCTACTCACCAAAGAAGTGAGACAAGTCATTGTAACCAATGTCCTAAACCACAAAGTGAAATACACATTACTATTTCACTAAACTCACCCAGTAATACTGCCTCAACTTAGGTAGCTGAATATAAAGCAGAATGTTTCATCCACCTAAACAGTAATATAAAAGACAGCCGCAAAGAATGCATAGGATGTTAGGACTTTGCTAAGCAGGAATTCTTGCACTTGGCTACATTGTTAAATGCAGTAAAATTTTTTTCCAGTTTAAGTTTTATTATAATTTTCGATATAGAGTACAGATATAGAGAAAAAAACTGTCTTTCAACTAAAGTAAGTTACATACAATCAAATACAGAAAGTTTAGAGTATCAGACATATGTATTGCAGTGCTAGTACAACAGTTATAGTTAAACATAAGCTCATATAAGACAGTACTTGTTCACTTGTTTTAGTAAAAGTAGTGATATACTTATTAAATTCTCACACAAATAGGATGCAACCATATGTCTAGGCCTACTTAGTAAACTATATACACTATGTACACTCGGTTGTCACTTGTAAAGGATGTCGTACAGAAGATTACTAGATATAAGTTAAACAAATACAGTCAGAGGTTGTGCTCATACATGCATTTCTTATATCCCTTGGGAAACTGGATGGATATTCACAATCCTTATCTGACAAGGTTCGGGCATTTGGTATAAGGAATTAAATAGGAGTCTTTTAAATGAAGATAGAAAGAAATGATAGATAGATAAGGGTCCAGCTAAGTATTTCTACAAGGCTTTCCCAATATTTCTGGAAGTATTTTATTTTCTTTTGACTTATTGTACCTAATTTGCTCGCAAGAACATATTTAGCAGCAAAGAATTTAAACTCTTTCCAAGATATTTTTGTTCTATCTAGCCAATTAAGCGTTATATAGGTTTTGAGGAAAGCGCACAGTGTTACAATGATATGTTTGGACTCAAAGTTATAAGAGCTGGGAAATATATTCAGAATTGTCATTTCCCATGAAAGAGTGGATTTCATGTAGCCCATTTTCTCGAGTTGTGCTCTCAGAGAACACCACAGTTTGTAGATATTTTTGCAGGACCAGAATATGTGTAAAGTATCGGCTACTGAGTTAGAGCATGTGTGACAGAGAGGTGAAACAGTGGGGTTAATTTTACTCAAAAAGAGAGGCGTGTGATAAGCATTGTTGTTTATCATAAACTGAGTGTAAATTAATTTTTTGAAAGGACATAGTTTTAGAGTTATCAATTGCTGCCATCTTTTGGTCAACAATTAATTCCTTGTTTTGGCTGTCCCAATACTTGGAGTAAAAGATTGTGTCTTGGTGTCATATTTTTATACTAAACTATTAAGTATTTGATAACATTTTGGTCCTTAGCATAAGCAGAGCTGCTATTTGTTAATAAAGTTGGAAATCTAATGGTGTTACTTTAACCTCAGCAGTAAACAGTTATTATATATAATATTTGTTTAACAATTATATAATATTTTTATTGACTGCTAAAGATGCTATAATAGAATCAAATGGCAGGTTCTTGATTTTATAAAAATCCCAAACTAAACAGTTCTTGATGAGTGGAAATTTGTCTAGATTTAACATATTGTTATTTAATCTGAAGTTGGGATTTAAGTGAATTGGTTGAATCATAATTAAGGAATTCTTTAAATTTAAGGATGTTATGAGCTTTTGGAAACATGGAGTATTTTTCACTAATGCAGGATGAATCTTAAAGTCTTTAAGAGTTTAAAGGGACGGCTTTTGGGTTCAGTTTGAAATCAATGAGGTGGTAATGATAGATTTTTATCCCAAGGGGGTGCCAACATTTATTTGAAGGTTCAAAATTGATTAAATGCAGTAGGATTAAAAAGCTTCAGAATAAGGTTGCCAGAGGAGATGCTGAGCTTACAATGTTGATGGGAAATTGGACAAGTTGGAGAATTATTATAGGTGGAATAAGTCTGTCTTCCTGACTTTAAGGAAGGCTCAGACTGTGAGCATGTGAGTGCCTTTCTGGAGAGAAGGCTACACGTTGTCAACTGCGAAGACATGTAATCTTTTGTTTGTTTAACAATACTGGTTACTGGAAATCATGACAGAAGGGAAAATATTCTTAATGGGCACAGGGTGAAGTTTGTGTAGGATGTCTCATAAACAATGATGAACAAGAGGATGAATTTTGCTGAAATATTGCTATAGGAAGATTTTCACCTGTTTTAAATATCCTATTTTACTGGTTATGAAATGTAGAATAAGCAAACATTCCTTTTCTGTT
This sequence comes from Protopterus annectens, assembly GCF_019279795.1. Taxonomy (NCBI): domain Eukaryota; kingdom Metazoa; phylum Chordata; order Ceratodontiformes; family Protopteridae; genus Protopterus; species Protopterus annectens. Next base: position 145,428,515 of record NC_056736.1, on the reverse strand, counting down.
CCAGACCAGACAATGACCTTTGTGTCACAGAATATTTCAAATGTGGACCTGATTAATTTGACTATATTTAATTCTACCTACCTTAAAAGAGAACTTTATGGATATTACTGCTGATAATAGGGTTTTGTGTCTGATTATCTACATAGATCTTAAAAATATTACAGCTTCTGGGATGTTTGCAGCCATTGCAGTGGCCAGAGGTGGATCTCCAGACAGCCCTTGCAGTGAAAATTCCCTTGACAGTGCTTTGTGTCCTAGGAAAAGTTGCTACATAAAGAGATGGGAAGACAGTTGTATGATATTCACAACAGAGAAGAGCTTTGCCATACTAATGGCTGTGGACTCTGACTGTCATCAGTCAACAAAAAACAACTCATCCCAGGAAGATGTAATTAACCCAGTGATGATATATGAGTCTCCTTCACCTGAAACTGAACCATTTCATTCATTCTTTATTGGAAGCTCTAGATAAAGCGGCAAAGGAAGGCTGAGTGGTAGAAGAAGAACAATGTAAATATTTCAAAAACATGATTTGTCATAATGTTGTTTGGTTGTTTTGTTATACTTGGGGTGTAGCCATGGACAGCTGTTGACATTGTGAAGAGTTGTGATAGTTCTGAGTGTATCTGCTGGGATAGTGATGGGATTGTCAGTTTCTGGCTAAGGTCAAAATGCTATATTGTTATTGGTCCTTATCAGGGCTTTTGCATGCACCTGCATTTGTTTCACATGCTGTTTTGGCAGTTCTGATGGTACATTGGGAGGAGATAATTACATTACAGTTCTGCTTTTGTTGAAGCAATTATTTTATTAACTACAATACAGTGTTATCATGTTACTGTATCACATTGTTTTGGTAATTTTACAGTGTCACTATATTAAATTGTTTTAGTAATTTCTTTAATAGCTGTTAGGTAAATAAAATAGTTAAAAATAAGTAATAAAAAGTAATAGGGAAAACACCAGGTACATGATTCCCAAGCACTTCAAAAACCACAGCAGTCCACTCAATGTATTTATGTATATGAATCTGATGAAGTCTATGGTGCAATAGACAGAAGCGCTAAATCTTATGGAATTTTTGATGTGAATAAAAGACTATTTGTGTTTTAATATACATTGAGTGGACAGCTGTGGCTTTTGAAGTGCTTGGGAATCCTGTACCTTGTGTTTTGCCTATTACTTTTTATTACTTATTTTTTGCTGGTTGAAAGGGATAACATTGACTGTTTTGGATAAATAAAACAGTTACTTACAGAGTAATGCCCACACTGACATTTGTGTCATTAAAGGCTAGGCTGTTGGGTGTCAAAGTCAAATGTAATGTACTAGGGAAGTGGTAAAATAAGTTGAATACGGATGCATTTTTGGGAAAGAACTCAAAGTAAACCAAATATGAAGGACAGTTCTGGAAGATGAGTACTAACCATAGTCCAAATCCTAGGGGCAGGGTAGTTTTAGTATCAGTGTATGTCCCAAATCAGGATGATCCTGGTTTTATAGCAGAGTGCATGACCACCCTTGACAAGTTTAATATCATTTAGTTACCAATTATCCTGGGAGATATTCATATAGCTGTCAACTCAGACTTGAACAGAGGTAACCTCAACAGATTGTCATCTCAATGTTCAATCTATGTTTCATCCAACTCTTAGAAGGCTGCAAATAATTAACACTTGTTGACTGCTATACTCATCAGTTCCTGGGTATACATATGTGGTCCTATTAGGAAGTAGTTGTAGCTGCTTAGATACATTTTATGTTGAACAATATAAATAAGAACATTATTGAAGATGTGTTATCCTATGCCCAATTGTGGACCATAAAGCATTTAAATTGAATATAGACAAGTACCCAAAGGATGTTAGAGGGTACAGGACTTGGAGGATACTTAGCTCTTGAAGAGCATGACAGTAAAACCTGGATAACAGAAAAAGTACATAAAAAATAGTCCTGAACCCACCAGGGAAAATGTCTATTTTTATTTGGTGAGGATGGTTTAAGTTGAATTTGACAAACACTTGTAGCTCAGCTAAGGCTAGGTTTATGGTTCAGATGAATAAGTATATAAACCATCTTAAAGATAAGGTAAAGCAGAAGAGTGAGAGAGATTAGGTTTAAGAAGATGGAGTTGCTCTCCAGCATTAAGGAGGCTTTGGACCTGTTAAATGAAGCTTTAGCAGAATGATCAATAAAAAAATAAATAAAATAAAAAAAGACTGAAGAACACATGACCAAAGCTCTTCATTTCAAGCCTGAAACAAGCACTTTCATACACCAGGTACTCTGTATATACTGCCAAATACTTGAAGAAGCTCACTGTTCTAATGAATGTATTAAACCCCACCTCTTTGGGATGGATTTAACAGAGAAGTTGTCATTCAAACCATAAAACATTAAAGCATTTAATCTGGTAATCCATTTATACTCAATTCCCTCTCCCTTATCAACAATATCACCACTTCAGTGATTATCAGTGACAAGTTGTAGTACCACAAACAAATAGTTATGCTCAGATTCCTTATCTAAACATTTTAAGCAATACCACTTTCATTATTTATCTTTCTTTTGCCATAAATGTGTTCAGCTGTTTGTTCTTTGAAAGGCCTGTTAGTTTTATTAACATAAGAACTAGGACATTACATACAGTGCGCCAGATAAACTAGATTTTTTCTTATTCACAGTTGACATGAAACTTAAAAGGCATATTTTTTCTTACAGTTCAATGTATAAAGGTAGATGGCAAAGCTATAAATTGACAACTTAAATTAAAAGATCGGCATTTAGCATAGAGAACCACCTTATATTTAAGAACAGCATTGCCTCAAGCATGGGCCTAAAATGGATACATCAGTGAATTTTTTTAGCATATAGGCTCCAAATGAGGAGGACTCACAACAAAATAAGTTGTGTAAGGGGAGTAAAAGGGCTGGTTACAGATCCCAGATAAATTAAAGCTACATTCAAGTAATTTTATAAAGCTCTTAACTTGAGGATAGAAGGTAATGGGGAGGGGGACTTCTATTATTTGCTCAAATAATAAAAGGCCATTCTATCCCTGAACTACAAATACAAACACTAATGTTCTGAGTAAAATAATAATCTCCACTGAAGGCAGCAGGACCTGATATTGTTGATTTATATAAGTTGTTAAAGGGGCAGATTTATCCATTAGTGTCCTTATTTACTACAATCAAGGATTTGGTGGAATGCCTCTTCTATAAGAGAGTCCCATATTACAGTATCAAAAAAGCTCAGTAAAAACCATATGATAATAAATAATTATAGATCAATCTCTCTTATTGATGTAAAAAACTAATGGCAGAATCCTGACAAGTAGACTTACTGTCTCAACGTCTAAGTTAGTAGCAGATTTATAGCTATTTTATTTTATTTTTTCTGACTGGAAGGTCCACTAAGGCATCTGATTCTCATTCAACATTATTTACATCTTACATTAAAGCATCCAAATCTATTATGTGCATCTCAAAATAGAAAGTACTATTTAGGTTTATTATTTTTCACACTAATCATTTAAAATAATACAGAATTGTGGTCAGAATTTCCAAGAGGTGTGAGTACTATTAAATTATAAATTAACTCATCACAATTAACAGATATCAAGTCTAAAATTTTAACTTCCCATGTTGGGGTATCCACCAGCTGAGTGACTCCATACTCATTCATCATATCTGAAAAGTGAGTTTCCATGTATGTGTTATAAGCAACTTTTACTATTCAGTATCAGTTTGACTCCTTAACACTTTCATTAACTGTCAACAAGACAAAACACATTGCATAAGGAAACACTATATGCCATCTAGCATTCCTTAGTCTTACTGGGCATAAAAAACTGGAAGACAGTGATGATTTAATAACTTTTAGTGGACCAGCACTTACTTTGCTTTTAGACTAACTGGAGTCCTTCATCAGGAGTTACTAACTTAATGATGTTAAATCCACTTGTGCTTAAGAAGGACAGTATGTAATTTCTTTCTTATCAGCTAAAAATAAATGCCAGTGTGGAAAAAAATGTTTGTAGCTACTATTCTTAGTATTCAGGGTTCTGATGAAGCTAGCCTAGTCTAGTGAAAGCACTTAACATCTTTTTGTACAATAAATAGAGTTTGGTTTTACACGTTCCGGTGGATTTATTTTGCTAATTCGAACTTGGATGAGCTTCTCGTCAGGATCCTTTTACAGTTTTGGTATAGCGTTGTTCCACACGAGTCATTTTTTCTGTTGCTATTCTTAGTATGATAACTACACTTCAGAAACAGATGACATTTGTGGGGGTTTGGTGTGTGTGCGTGTGTGTGTGTGTGTGTGTGTGTGTGTGTGTGTGTGTGTGTTTGTGTGAGAGAGACTGTGAGCCTAAACCTTTAGAAGTCCAGGTTATGACCTGACTTAAAACTAAAGGGTCTTCCTGCATGTTACATTATTTATTTTATATTATTTATTTTACATTTGTTGACTGGTGAAGTCCAGCTGGGCACAATGTCCCCTTTACAGCAGAGGCCCTGAGACAAAAATTCCAGTACATGCAATACAATTAAAATCTTTTAAGTTATATAAAATCAGCAATATCAGGTAGAATACAATTAAAATAAAAATTTCAATGTCAAAACAGATAAGATAGTAACTACATTCGGTAGTAAGGCTTCTTATACTAATTATATTGTATACAGATATAGTTAAATAAATAACTATGCAGTAGGATAGATGTCAAAATACAGAGTACTGAATAACTTACAAGTGTGGAGAGTAAAAGATTTATTGAATTTTGAGATATAAATGAAATGAGTGGTAAAAGAGTTAAGACAGGTATAGGTAGAAAGTGGGGTGGTTAAGACAGAGTGATAGTTGGTATAAGAGTTGAGGAGAGCAGAGGTATAATAGAAGAGGAGGAAGAAAAAAGACATGTTATACATACCTGGAGATATACAGCTACAGAACCAGGATTCTAAGAGGTATTCACACAGATGAATTTTGAATGATTTGGGTTTTCAAGAAGCCTGAGAGCATTAGAATTCCAGAGGGTAGTAACAGTGTTTGAGTATATAGGCCCTCCCGACCCATTTTGAGCTTTCGTGACAAACAGGAGGAGTTAAAATAAAGAGCTAAGAGCTTTGGTAGGATGGTAATATTGAAGCATGCATTCTAATGCCATATAATTATCCTGACAGTATTTTAGAGTATGTGCTAGTAGTAGTAGTTGACTGCAGCTGAGGTGATGTGGGAGCTCAATCAAGTTTAGTTGTTTAAGGGCAAAACAGTAATGAATTCTTAAGGGGTGATTTGTAGCAAAGCAAGCTTTTTATTGTAGCATTGTTCCAGCTTTGTTTGTGTTGCAATGTGTAGGTTAATAAAGGGGAGAGGCATACAGTAGAGTAGGTAGAAGGTAGGCTTTAACTATGGGTTCTTTAGTTCTGTCTATTAGGTATGGTTCTGCTCTATATAAGAGACCAAACCTTTCATGTTTTTTTAATAACAGTTTGGAAGTGTAGGTCATATTTCAAGTTGTCATTAGTGGGGACTTCTAAAAGTTTGATGTGAGGGACCTGCTCAATCAGGGTGTTGTTTAATGAGGTTAAGTAGTAGTTATTACTGAATTAGAATCAGTGTTCATTTAGCAGTGATGCTAACGGATCAAAAGTCTATTCTAACACCTACTGAGAAAATAATTTATTTATTCTTTGTTAACTGGATTAGTCCCACTAGGCTAGTGGCCTAATTTCAGGGGAGACCGGAGGTGGTATACTATTAGGGGATATTTGGTTAGAGCATCAGGAAGTTTCCACTACTCATTTCGTTGTGATCGGGAGAATGTTTTTGAGGTTGTGCTTCCTGTTCTGTTCCTGGTGTGGAAGTAGCTAGGAGAAGCTGTGCAGTAATGCAGGAAGAAGAGAGTTGTTCTATTGGTGATAGCAGTGTGGTTCTGTCAGTCGCACAGAAAACTATTAAGACGTGAGTTGATAGTACAAATAATCATCTGGCAGCCTTTAAAATTCAGGATTTTGAAGAAGTTGTAGCTGAAATTGCTTCTGCTGGTTTACCTGATGAGAAGCTGGATGTTAATGAACAAAGGGGTCTATGTTAAATGTTCGAACATCCAAAATGTCGAACATTACATGGTCGAGATCAAATGTTTGACATTTGGATGCTTGAACATCAAATAAAAAAAAAAGGAAAAAAAGAAAAAAGCACTTTACCAGCGTAGGCAGGGGGCAAGCCCCCATGCACACACCCCTACTTAAATATACCAACTCCGAGACTGCACTTTAGTGCAGAAAAGGGAAATTCTCCCTAGCTGCACCATACAACGCCATTGAAAGTCTATCTTTGAACACTCAAAATTTTGAACATTTGGTCTCGACCATGTAATGTTCGAAATTTTGAGCATTCGAAGATTTATCAGGTACCTGTACAAAGGTGATCTTGGAGAAGAGTCTGAGATTTTGTCATTTTAAATTATAGAAAAGGTTTTTGGAATGGACAGTAAGTTGGACAGAAAGGAAATGAGTCATGAGTTTGATAGACATTAGGTTACTGATGGGATGCAAACTAGAAAATAATATGCTGATACAGTTGTAGGAACAAAAGGTAATGTAAACATTATTAAAAGAAAAAAAAGGGTCATTGCTCAGATATGAAAGAAGAAGAAATAATAGACAATTTAGTATTACTTTTGGTTTTGAGCAGAAGATTATTTCCTTGATTCATTTGGGGAAAGAGACGTTTGTGACTTAACATATGAGACTGAAGACTTAATGGAATGATTTTTGCTTAATTTTTTTTTAAAAAGAAGGGCTGCTACCCATTGGATGAATTTATATTTTATGTGCAAGAGACTCAATTAAAAGAAAGTGTTTGCTCAATTGCTCAATTTTACGCTGATAAAATTGAATTTAAATATGTTAAAAATATTTTTTCATTTATGTCTTATTCAGATTCTGATATTGTGAAAGTTAAAGATGAAAAGATGAGAGGTTCTTTGGAATGGGGGGTAGGAAGTAAATGTCAGTTTAAAATATTTAAAAAAATGCATTAAAACATTTGCCAAGTGTTATATATGTATTTAGTAACGGAGGAACAATTTTGCACATGGAACAGCTGAATACTTTTTTTTCTTTCCTTTCTTTTTTCTTGTGGGGATTTCAATCATCTGATAAGTAAGTGTACAAAAATAAGATGTGGCCAATGCCTGGAAAAGGTCATATGATGAATAAGTTTAAAAAGGAATGTAGAATATGTAAAAGTGAAGGGCATTTTTAGTTTGATTTTAAAAAAGAATACGTAATATAATGTCAAGTAGGATGATGAGGAAAGTGCTGTAATATTTAAATGTAATGAGGAGTAGGGGAACAAGAGAAAAAGTATCAATGAAAAAGAGGATGAAGTAATAAAAGATGACTTATAGAAAATTGTATATGTTAGGAAAATGAATGCATTATAGATGTATGCATTTTATTTTATTCTTGTATTGTTATATTTTTGTTTTTTTATCTTTTTTTTTTTTTTTTTTTTGAGCTTTTACGGGGTATGCATGTATTTCATTTTTGTATTTTTATCTTGTTTTTTGAAGCTTTTCTCCACAGGCCTCCACTGAAAATGGGTTCCCATTCCAGTGGACATTCCCAGTCAACAAATTATTCCAATAAGTAAATAAATAAATAAAAATAACTCTACTAAGAGTATTGAAAATGAAGAAGAAATTGAAAGAGTTATGTCACATGATTGTGAAGGGAGCGTAAAGGACATTAGGAAATGAAATTATTTAGGTGCTAGAATTAGGGTGAGGAAAGAAGATTTAAAAATACATAATCTTATATTAAAAAGAAAGGTAAGGAATAATTTTAAATGTATATCATTTAATTGAAATAGTGAAAATCTAATTCTGAGGGTAAAACAATAGTTATACATAAACTCAGAAAAATATTCAGTTGGGGAAGAATAAAACTAAGAAAACTAAAATTTAAAATACTTCCCTTGGGCTTAAAAAAGAAGGAAAAGTAATAATTTTAGAGTACTTTCAGAAATTGTGAACAGTAGTATTATTAATATTGTAAGAAGGATAGGGATATTAGGATGATGTGCTTAATGTGAAGTAGATAATGCCCTTATAGAGGATGCAAGATTTCTGGCAAGTTACAAAAGAAATATTGCAAACAGAAAAATTATAGGGTGGAAGTATAATATGGAATTTTGTAAGTGAATGCTGTTCTGGGATGGCTTTATCATTTAAACACTGTAAAATGTTAGATGTTATGTTGGTATGGATAGGAAGGTTAACTTTTTTTGGATGTGAGGTGGAGAGAATATGTTTATAGAATTATTATAATTATTAGCATTATATACATATAGAAATGACAAGGAAAGACAATCTGTTTCATCACATATTAGATTATGTGGTGGTTAACATGAAAATCATAATTGCAGAGGACTTTAATTGTGATTTAAGAGGAAAATGTAAAAACAAAGGGAAATATATTAAAAATGCAAGAAGTAATAAAATCTAGTAAGTTAACTGTGTGGAAAAAAGTCAGTGGACCTATAGAAGATAGACAATTGGATCTGAACTTGACTATTTTGTACTCTCAGTAAGTTTGGGTGTAGCAGATGGTGATATAGTAGAGAATGGTTTCTTGCACCACTTAGCAATATGGGTGGAGGTGATGGAAAAAAGGGAGTATTAGGAAATGGAATAAAAAGAATAAATATGAAATTATGGGATGAATTTGGAGAGTGCAGTTATGGAGGGATCGTATAACCACAAAAAACTCTTATAAAAATGTTTTGAATGGTGGACTGAATTTAAAAAGAAGTATAAAAAGTTTTTTTCCCCAATGGCAGGATGATATAAAAAAGGAAGAGAAAGTGAAGTATAGAAAGATATATAGAACTATACTGGACATTTCAGAAATGTTTACAAGAGGGTATTATGATATGGAAAAGGAAACATATAAAAGAAATGGAAGGAAAAAATGACATTACTATTTAAGCAGATATATTATTTACAAGGGAAAAGTGAGGATGTCTCTGCATATATGAACACATTGTAAAGGAAGATATTGCTATAATGAGGGAAATGAAAATGTAAAAGGAGAGGTAAAACATAGGAAGGAAGAATCTGAAAAAGAAATTACTATTAGGAAATTAGATGAAGTTCTTAGGAAAGTAAAGGATGATTTAATATCAGGTCCAGATGTATAGTATAAGAAGATATGAAATGTACAAGAAATTAATGGATTGACACTGAGAATATATTGTAAACATTTTGAATGAATGGATGAAAGAAATGTTTTCTTTTATGCAGAGTTATGCAGTGAAATATTTAAATTTATAAAGAAAAATTATGAAAATAACGAAATAAAAATTGGAGACCTATTCCATTAATTAATACAGCTTATGCATATTTTATGAGAATAATACAGAGGAGAATGGAAAGAAGGAAGAAGGACATTACGGAAGAAAGTATAAAGAAAGAATGCATCTGGGGAAATTATATAGTTATGAGGCAACTGGGGTTGACTGAAAGAAATGAAAGAATTATGTCTTATGTAGAGGACATTTAGATTAGTATTAAAGAAATGTGTATTTGGTAAATTCTGTTTTAATGGGGAAAATAGCATATAGGTCAACTGTTTCTATGATCCCAGAGACAAATGTGAAAAAAATAGTGCAATTAGTGTTTTCTTTCATCTGGGGTTCAAGATTAGGCCTAGTGAAAAGAGTTGTGTTGTATATAAGTGAAGAAGAGTGATTTGGGTAATCAAATACAGCTGTTTGTTTTGTTATTTTTTTAAACTGTACACAGTATTAAAACGGGTAAAGGAAGAATATGATAATTTAATAGTGAAAATGTGTATATACAAACAAAATTGGAGATGATAAGAATATGAAAAAGAGATAAAGATTATATAAATGAAGAAATTAAAATTATCAAGAAAAAACTAGCATGGGAAATAAAATTTGATGATATAGATATGGATGTATTATAATAATGTGATGGCCAATATTATTATGTAAATCCATGGGGAAAATGTACCATAAAAAGGGATAAAAGCCATTAAAGTATAGAAAAGTTTGTACTAAGACTGAAGAATGTCAGGATTTCTGATGGAGACTGACAATACACGTCATTGGTATAGGAGAGTATGCCATATTTAAATTATGTGTTTATTTTGTGAGAAGGAAAAGACAACAGATTATGTTTTTTTTTCTTTTTTTAATGTAGTTAAACTCTGGAAGATGTTGTATGAAGAAAAATTGTTTGAGAATATTATTGACATAAACAATATAGACATGAGTATGATTATATATAGATATTATAAAAGCAAGAAGAAAGAATATGTAGTAAGGTTATTTGGAATGAAGGACTGAATGAAATTTTGCTTAATGGTAAATGGATTTTAGCTGACATTTTGTGAAAAATTAGATTATGGTTGTGGAAGAAAGTGTGTGTGTGTGTGTGTGTGTGTGTGTGTGTGTGTGGGGGGTCAATTACCTAAGAATAATAATGATGATGTTATACAGCGATGTGTAGATATGTACCTATAAATTAGTATATTTTGTGAATATGTAATTAATGCTTTTTGCAGTGACAGCAGTCTAGCTATCTGGTATGAGAATAGATTTCACAGCCTTTTGCACCAATGCTAAATGTTCTAGATATAGCCACTGACAAATAAAAGAGATGTGTGTCTTAAATTCTTGACATGAGGAGAAGTTGCTTATTTTCTATTCAGAAGTTAAAATATTTAGGTTATATGCTTAAATAATGCCTAATCTCTTCTTTCTTCCTCAACTCTGTTACCGCTGGCCTTCCTTGCAAAATATAACATTGTAAATTATGTGCTTATCCTCATCAAAAATTCAGCATTTGCCTTCCAATGTACACTTCATTCATTTTATAAACTTGCTAACTGGGTAAATTCACTAGGCATAATGTCATCTTTTCAGGCTGACCCAAGAGTACCATCTTGGTAAGTGATATGCCCAGGATCACAAAGTTTGCATGCAGAAATTGTGGGAAATCAGTCCAAGATTATGGGATATGCAGAAATTGTGAGAAGTCAGTCCAAGATTATGGGGTAAAGCTCATTAACAGTTTTCAGTCTTAACCCCTGAGCTAAACTGCCAAACTTCCATTAAAGACTATGATGTTTCCTATTAATTAAAACAGGCTTTTCATTAAAGTAAACAAAATCTATAGGTCTATGATTCAGTCATTCCACTTCAAAAATCAGTAAAATACCATCTCTCAGACAGATGTTTTATCAATTGTGTAGAAAGCTAGCATATCCTCATCCTTGTTATTCTAAGTAGTTCCATTCTCTAAAGATTGTCTCAAACCTTTGCTGCCTTATAAAAAAACCTAAAACCTTCATACATAGTTTGTGGTACTTAGACACCAATCCATGCATGCTGCTCCATCATTACTACTGCTTTTACCATGCATGATACTCCATCAGTGCTACTGCTTGTACCATGCATGCTACTCCATCAGTGCTACTGCTTGTACCATGCATGCTACTCCATCATTACTACTGCTTGTACTATGCATGCTACCCAGTACTACTGCTTGTACAATGCATGCTACTCCATCATTACTACTGCTTGTACAATGCATGTTACTCTATCATTACTACTGCTTGTACCATGCATGCTACTGTATCATTACTACTGCTTGTACCATTCATGCTACTCCATCAGTGCTACTGCTTGTACCATGCATGCTACTCCACCATTACTACTGCGTGTACCATGCATGCTACTCCATCATTACTACTGCTTGTATCATGCATGCTACTCTATCATTACTACTGCTTGTACCATGCATGCTACTCCATCATTATTACTGCTTGTACCATGCATGCTACTCCATCATTACTACTGCTTGTAATGCCTTACTAGCCCATTCTCTTGTCAGAGGCCTAAGATGCGGAACTCACTTCTACTGTATATAAGGTCCTTACTCATGCAAGTCCAAGCTTGTCAGCTACCCTTCCACAAGTGCTTCATGTAGCTGCCACAATAAATATCCCAAATCTGCTGAATTACAGGTGAAATCCAGTTTTCTCCCTTGTGAGGGACCTTATGACTATGTTTTCCTCCAAAAGCAGTTTAACTACTTTTGCAGATATATTTGTAGAATTCTAACAATGTAGCAGCACAGGTTTGTAATGTTTAACCATGTAGTGTCTTTTTATTGTTTATTAGTGGAATCTATGTTTCTGTAAATGAATGTAAATGTTACAGTTCTAACGTTGTTTTCAATATTTTATATGACAAAGTTGTAGACGAAAATGTCACTGAGGCCAGTGTAACTACCTTACATGTAATAGAAAGAAAATAAAAATATTCAGTAGCCTAAATCTCATATTATCATTTGAGTTAAAGTTTGTGAAAATACACCATGAATGTCAGTTTAAAATGAATTTTGCAAACTGGATTATTGCTACAGTCAACAGTAACTGTGACATTTGAAGTTAAGTGGCATAGGTTCATCAGTGCATATTAGGCTAATGACCACTAGTGCAATTATAAGCCTAACCAATAAACCCAAATGTGACCCAGAAATTTGATTTATTTAATGGGTGATTTTCTGACTGCCTCTGTCCATCAGAGACATAGGCTTCAGACCAAGGGTGAAGTTCCAATTACCCATTCATTGGTCCAAGTTGCACTGAAATAGGGATAAGGAGGAACTCTGCTTCACACGGATGGGGAGCTTGTTCCACAGAATGCAAATTCTCTAACAAACATACCTGTCACTCCAATGTGTCCTATATATGTCACAAGCAAAATTTAGGTCTTTTAACATAGTAGTTCATATGCTGCTTCTTTTATGGATATGCAAAAGGTTCATCAAAACAGGGTCCAGGGATGCCTTGTATGCCAGGCAAAGGTCATGTCTTAGAAGTTTATATGATATTGAGTAAACAGACAGGGCTTTGAAGCAAATAGCATAGGACATTGTGTTTACTCCCGTATTACTTTTGTAAGGAACTTTTGTGTATATTTCAGTTGTTGCATGTGTCTGGTCAGGTATACACTGAAGGTGGCATTATACTCCATGATGGGACTGATGCTGGTTTAGTACAGTTGTACAATAACCTTTCTGGACCTAGATGCCATCCCCTCACTTATAAACATTATAAACTTATAAACATAAAAGGATTTTCTTACTACCTTAGACACATGTTTGTCAAAGGCTAGGTTTCCGAGATCCCTGCTCTAGTGAATCAACATTTATGGGTGTTTTACTGACGACATAGTAACCTGGGTTGGCCGACTTTCAAAAAGGTATTATAATGCATTTCTTGGCATTGAGTTTTAAGCCATGGCTTTAGCATCAAGCATTTGTTTTCATCTTGGGGGATTCAATATCTGTTCTCAGTTTGAAATCATCTGCAAACTTGGTCAAACAAAAGACTTTGTCAATGCCTTTAACCTCCAAGAAGTATATGCCAAAGAGGTGTGAGCCCAACATGGAGCCCTAAGGTACTCCACTGTTGATGGTCTGTGTGGAGGAAGCCCCGCAGATTCTAACCACATGGGTACTATCCCTGAGCCAGCTAGCTATCAAGCATATTTTAAAGGGGTGTTTTTCTAGTTCCATAGGTTTGCAGACAATGCCCAAGTGTGGAATTATATTAAATGCTTTAGCCATATCTAGGTAGGCAGTATGCACTGCTTTCCCCTCATCTATTGCATTAATGACCTTTTCAAAGAATTCCACAATGTTCATTAAGCATGACCTTCCTTTGACAAAGCAAAACTGGGATGGATCCACTGTCTGGAGGTCTTGTATGTCCATGCTGATAATTTCCATGATAATTCTTTCCATAGTTTTGCAAATAAGAACAGGCAGACTAATGATTATGTAGTTTAAAGTATCTGTTGAAGGTCCTCCCTTATGAAGGGAGATGACTGTTGCAGTCCTTCATTCTTATGGCACAAAGCATATGTCAAGACTATAGTTAAAGTGTGACTCTAGACTTCCTGATAAGTCATATTTTTGACTGTCCAGTAGGCATCCTGGGATGTTATCGGGGCACACTGAGGCTGTGTTCATGTCTCTAGTGAGCGCAGCCAATATATGTGCCCTAGTTGTAGTTGGAAGGGTTATGTCTGAGGGTATTTCATTATGTTTGAGTGTATTTCATGGGGGTAGTCGGTGTGAGATGGAGGTATAGCTGGAACTGAATTTGTCCTCTGAGGTTTGCTATATTGCCAGGCTCAGTAAATGTGGCACCATTAACCAACAGTTCAGCACATTGCTGTGTACTATTCTTGAGGTTTTTGACATAGCTGAAGAAGTCCTTATAGTTATCTTTCACCTGGGAGGCTATCTTAACCTCAAAGCTGGCTTTGTTTGACAAGATTTTCCCTCTTAGTTGCCTTTTTAGCTTAATGAGAGAGTTTTTATTTTCATCAGAATTACCATTCCTGATTTTTGCCATAACATTTTTCCTCTTGTTGCATGTTCTGTTTAATTTTGGTTGTTTTGGTTTGTTTCTTAGGCTAGTTCTAGGATTACTTCTTGAAGGTACAGGAGCTTCTATTCATCTGTTGATATGGCAGTACAGAGTTTCTGAGATGGTGCTGTGTTCCCAGGGTTTAGATGTGCACTGACATTTGACAGTCACTTAATAAAATGTAATTTGCCTTGGAATTGTTCCTAACTCTTACTGGCTTTACTGGAGTTATGAAGTTTTATGTGATTTTAAATGAGAAAGCTCTATGGTTGGACCTTACAGGAAAGACAAGACATTGCGGAGTGCAGCATTTTCCCATATTTGTGAGTAAGAGGTCCAGTATGTTGAAGCATTTAATGGGGATATTCATTATTTGGTCAAGTGTGTTTATACATATCAAATCCAGGAATAACTGTGCCCGTAGATTTGAGATTTTGTAGCATTCCCAGTCTATAGAGAGGTAACTAAAGTCTCCCAAAAGTAGGGTGTTAGGTTGGATGGTAAGTGTCTCCAGTAGGTCCAGGTATGCTTTGTGAGCTTTGTGGGACATGGAGCGGGACCTAGAGCTGGCTAAGATACAGTAAGAGATTTTGTCTATGGTGATCTCCATGTCGAGAACCTCTGGAGCTGCATCTTCTTTGACCAACCTAGAGGTATGCTTTTTTTCTTGATGTATCTTGAGATAAGTTCACATTTAACTCTTATCTGTGCAGCTACTGGTCAAAAAGTGTGGAAGGCACTGAAACCTTGCACTACCAGGGTACTCTCTACCCCTTAAACCATGTCTTGCTAACTGCAGAGATACCTACAAGTGTGAGGAGGGCTTGGAGGGAGTATTTTTTATTTAGGCTCCTGGCATTAAGAAGTAACACCTTGAGGTTCAATTGAGCTAATTTTGCTATGTTGGTATGTTTGTCAATATGGCATTGCCTAAAAAGGCACTGTGGGGTAGATAAAGTTTTAGATAGTATTCAAAAGCCTAGAGGGGACAGGTGCCAACCATTTTTGTCAAAGCAAAGTGGTCTGTAAACCATGTCTTCCCAAGCTGACAAATATTGGATCCCCTTAGCATGACACTAGAAAGGCAGCCAGTTGTTAAAATTAATCATCGTTGGCTCCTATTTTGTCATAATCCTTGGTAATGGTAATATTCTGCTCAAAGCTAGGCTCATGCCAGCCTGAGAAACATGATCTGAGAGCTCCATAATTTCTCTCTTCATGTAGTCCAGGGATGTATGTCTCATGTCATTTACATCTACATGGACTATGGTGGAATCATACTGGTACCTGTGGTGTAATGACTTGAGTGCATGTAATTTGGCTGATCCTGTTTGTAGATAAGCAACTAACCATTATCTTCTCCTTCTTCAGCCTGGATAGTGCAGCATCAGTATACTTTACAACAGCGTCCTTCATTATAAGAGCTTGGGAACTGTGTTTTTTTGTCTTAAGGGCTTAGTGTTTGTTGCCCCATTGGTTGGTGTTAGTTGTTGTGTTTTTTCTGAGTGGCTTTGGGCTTGCTGAGGCACAGCTTTGCTAGCAGGTGTTCTAGGTGATCTTTATTACTAAAGAAGATTGCTTTTAAATGCCTCAGCATATGTTACTCTATGTGTGTTGTGTGCTATGTGAGGTGGATGTTGTGTGAGAGGTTTTGACAACCTGATGTGTGCTTGCATGCGAGAGTTTAGCCTCCAGTGTTTTTGTGTAATTGCAGCTCTCACATATTATGTCAGTTTCTTTAAGGATTAAGAGGTTTTCGTTAGAAAGGAGACAATTGCAACATTGTCTCAAAATGCCCATATCTAGCAAGCTATCTAGAGAGAAGTTAAAAAATTGCTTATTCATGCTTTCAAGTCCTTTGACTGGTGAGCTACAAGTGGGTGGTGTATTGGAGTAAGAAGGCTATAATGGTGCTTTGTTGGTGCAGACTAATAAGGATACTTTATTGGGGCAGACTATGGCAAACAGTACTAAATTCTAATAACTTTAATGTTTATACAGTACTGAATTCTACTAAATATATGCGTATTGCCACTCCACGCCCAATTAGCTGCTCTAAGCTTGTCAATCTGCAAGGTATTTATGCTCCATATTTACTGCTTTATGGGGTACAGTTTTATGGCTATTATATAGGGAACATTTGCTTTCTAGGTGTTTTCTTCTGTACAGGGCACTGCTAACCGCCACTGCTCCAAAATTATTACAGCAAAGAAAAACAGAAAACTAACTAATGCGCCAATGAAAATACTATGCTATGAGTTCTTTTATGTATTTCCCCAACTCAGACAAGCACCTCCTGTGACAAGATATATAAACCCATTCATCCTAATGTAAAACACAGCAGAAGAGATCCACTAGTGCAATGCTACTTGCTTGTTCAACAGTCCCAGTGCTCTGCAGCTGTTAGCACCATTGCATGTGTAATACTCAAGAGTACATTTCCAGCCTTATTTTTTCCTCTCCACTGTCTACCTTTTCCTTACTGATAGTCTTGCCACTCTTACTGCTTCCGCATCCTTTTTCTTGGGGATTTCTACTGTCTCTCCAGGTGCCTGCACTGTTCTGTAGCCCTAAAATACTTGCCTTCCTCCATTTCCTCTTTTACTTAATTGTCTTTACTCCCACACTCATTCCTCTAGTGTCTTCCCTCTTTTTTTCATAAAACCTTCCCCCACTGTCTTCCATCATCTTTGGTATAGCTAGGGAAAGTGTCCTTGCTTATCCCCCCTTCCCTATGTTATGATGGTAACTTACCCATAATGCCTTGCGACATTTAAACCCATGCCCACGACTTTCTCATGCAATCCTTATTATCTCTTCTCCCTGTCTCATTAGAGGATCCGTGGTGGTGTGCAACAGGCCGGTTTGGGTAGGCATTCTTTTTGTTTGTGTGACAGCTTTTAATTGATTTTACTGTTGTTATCAATATTTGATGCTGCTGACAACAGTCTGATTGTCTTTAATTGAATTCACTGCTGTTACCTATATTTGATACTGCAGACAATAGTCTGCTATGCGTTAGTGGTGCCTATTTCAGATCACATAAACACTTCTGCTTGACCTATTTTTGTTGATCCTATAAGGCCTCCACTGTTCAAACAGCTAACTATTAATGATATATGCCTGCTCATCCTGGTTACCTTGTAATTATAGTATTACCAGTTGTCCATTGATACTTAATAGACACATATACATACGTCACTCTCAGGTCTACAGTGACCTTTTATGTATTTAAGTCAGCTGCGACTCTGCATATACTGCTTTTGTAGCTGAAATGCCTGTTTCCCACTGAACTGCGTAGTAGATGGTCCACGTGCTGGACAATGCATAGCTAAGTCGCCATCTTTCAAACAATGTAACTGTTACTGAGCATGTTTCTCTATATGTTCCCACAGCTATGCAATATATATATTTACTGATGCCTAAATTGTGAATTACACTGCATTGCTTTGCTAACTATATATGCTTATACCACTGCTTACTTAAGAACTGCTTCTACTATGAGTTACTGTTTTTTACCTGTGTATAAGCCTGTAGCTGCTATTTATTGTGCCTAGATGCAGTGATTGCATTATATTGAAATGGTATTGTAGTGCTGTTGAATTATCAGCTATGCCTGTAGCCAATAACTTGTTTTGATGTAACTGCATTGTTTGTGTTGTCTGAATTATCTGCTACACCATTCTCTTTTTCTGACACCTAACAGTCTTATCCCAAACATAATAGTCTCCCATTCTCACCATGCCTTTTCTTCATACATTCTTCTCAATCTAACTTGCACCCACTCACTCCCCTCTCACTCATAGAGGCCCTCCAGTATCATGCAAATCTTACTCTCCACTCACACAGAGCTCTGTCTTGCAAATACCTTTTCTTTCAGTCTCACTCACCCTTACTTTCTCTCTGCCCCCCAATACAAAATCTCTCTTTTCCAAAAGGATACTACTACCTGTTTTCCTAATCCCCTTCTCTCTCTCTCTCTTTTTCAGGTCAATGTTAATTACACCTTTCAACCCACAGACCTTCCCTGCTTGGACCTACCTGAATTACAGTTTTCTCAGTTGAAGTGTAGTAATTTTGCCAAGGTATGTCCTAACTCAGCCTTTACCTGCTGAGTATACTTCAAAAATTGTCACTGGTCACTCATAGCTGGTTACAGTTTACACATCACCGCTACCCCTTCCTTGTACTAAGCTCAGCCCCCCCCCCAACTTTCCAGTTCTCTGCTACTTGCTCATTCAACAGTCTCAGTGGTCTTCAGCTGTTAACACCACTGCATGAGTAATACTCAGAGCACGTTTCCAGGCTTATTTTTTCCTCTCCCCTGACTACCTTTTCCTTCCTGATAGTCTTGCCACTCTTACTGCTTCCACATTGTTTTTCTTGGGGATTTCTACTCTCTCTCCATGTGTTACTCCACTCTGGGGATTTCTACTGTCTCCCCAGGTGTAGCCCTGCTCCGTTCACCCTTGCTACGAGTGGGGTCA
This sequence comes from Protopterus annectens, assembly GCF_019279795.1. Taxonomy (NCBI): domain Eukaryota; kingdom Metazoa; phylum Chordata; order Ceratodontiformes; family Protopteridae; genus Protopterus; species Protopterus annectens. The sequence continues at coordinate 145,409,545 of NC_056736.1, read as the reverse complement.
CTCAACTCCCTTACCCTCATTCCCACCCACCCCTTCAATTACATTTATCCTATCCAGTCCCTCCTCTTCCTGTCTACACAACCCTCAACCATTGCATCAGGTCCTACCCTACAAAAACACTGTCAATCAATACAACACTTCTTCTCTACCAATACTCCTCTACCAAATGCTGCTACTATTCCCTATACCTCACAAACTGCAACACGTATTCATTTTGATTCCATTACTTATACTTCTCTGACATTCTTCCTCATATCACACTTCACTCTCCCCCTTCCATACATTCTTCCACCTCAACCACTCCTACAACATCCAATACAACTTACTCATTTCTAATGTCTCCCTCCCTCTTCAGTTTCCCTTTGATCTGACTTCTTAAATATACTTTAATTCAGCTATATCATCTCTCCTACAAATTCAAATTTAAATCCTACCATGTCTACATCCCACCTACTCCACTTAACCTATACACCAGTAACATACTCCTCTCTGGGGATATTCACCCCAACCGTGGCCCTCTTCCCACTTCCCCTGACCTCACACCCCTTCAAACTTCTTCTACCTCCCCACCCTGTCATACACCACTCCCTCCCCACCCCCAATCCTCTTACAACACCCTCTAAACACCTTACTATCCTATCTTTAAATAGTCAGAGCTTTGTTAACAAAACCTCTGAACTTCATACCTGGAGAGCCCATACCTCTCCTCACATTCTATCCTTATGTGAAACCTGGCTAAAACCCTATATCACTAACACTCAAATACTCCCACCTGCCTACAATATTTACCTCTCTGACAGAACCCACAAAAAGGGAGTGGCATAGCTATCCCTTACGCAGTAAATCTTAATCTCTCACCTATTCCCATCCCTATTCCCGATTTCCACCCAGGTGAACTAATTATCCTTAATTGCCATCTAAACCTTCACAAAAAAATTAGCATTGCCTCCATATACATTCCCCCAGGCAATAATATCCCAGTCCTAGAAAACATCTTCTCGTGGTTTTCCCATAATTTACCCGATGAACCCATCATACTTGAAGATGTCAACATTGACTGGACTAAACTAACCACTGACTCCCCACAAATGTGTATTAACCTACACAGATTCCACCAACTGATAAAATCACACACCCACATGCACAAAACCTCTTCTTCCAACTCTACTATTGACTGGATCCTCACTAACTCCCCAAACCTCTAAAACATCCACTGTCCCCTACCTGATAGCTTAAGTGACCATCTTCCCACCTCCATCCAAAGACACAATACTCAGATACCCAAATCACACTCCTACAGAGAGTGCCGTAAACTCTCTAACTTTAATGCAAACATGTTTAACTCCATATTACCAGCATCAATTGGGCTTTTCTTAAGCAACTAAATCTCAGTGATGCAGTCTTCAAATTTAACCACATTGTCTTGGAAACTCTCAACTTCCTCACCCCATCCAGAAGAATTAGAATTAAAGCTAATTATTCCCCCCTGGCTATCCAAACAGATCAGATCACTTATGCATGGAACAGACAGTGCTTGGAAGGCATGGGCCAAATCCAAGGCACTTCCCCTTCTCCAAACTTACAAGGAACCCAGGGACCTTATTATAAAAACAAATCAACAAAGACAAAACAATCCTACTACAGCTCACCCCAACTTAGCTGTAAATCCAATCGACATAAATTCTGGTAAACCTTTCAAAAAATTCTCCAGCCTGGTTGCTTTACCACTCCCTCCCCTTTCTCTAATAACACTCCACTTGAAAATGCTACTCTTCTCAATAATTACTTCATTGACACAGTCCAAAAACTTACACACACTAGTCACAACTCTAACTCACCTCCTTCCTCTGCCAAACCCATCAACAAAAACTTCCTTTCCTTCCAACCTGTTACCACTGCTTACATCAAATCTCTATTGCTCAAACTCAAACCCTGCACTCCCTCCTCTGATAAACTCCCTCCCCAGTTCCTTAAACTAGCTGCTGAATCCATAGCCTTCCCCATATCCATACTAATCAATCAATCTATCCAAGAATCTACAGTCCCTGACATTTGGAAATCGTTCTTCACCATCCATTTGCATAAAGGAGGAAATTCTACTGCTCCATCCAACTACAGACCAAGAGCTATCCCCCCCCCCCCATCTAAAAGTCTTGAAAAATGCATCCATACTCAACTATTAAACTTTCTCCTACAGGAAAACCTTCTGACTCCACCGTCCTCTTATCTTTTACCCACAAGATAGCTGAGGCCAGGGATAATAACCAACTTGCATCCTGCCTTTTCCTTGACTTAGCCAAAGCCTTTGACACTGTCTCCCACCCCATTCTTCTATCTAAACTTGCTAACCTCAACCTCTTCCCTCCCTCACTTTAATGCTTCACCAGTTATCTATCTAACAGGCAATAATCTGTCTGTTGGCTCTCCTCCTGCTCCTCCTCACTTCCCATTACATCTGGTGTACCCCAAGATTCCATCTTTGATCCCCTTCTGTTTAACATCTCCACTAATGATCTTCACACATCTTGCAAACTATCCTCTCTTATACAATATGCTGAAAATTCGACTCTTATCTCCATTTCTAAATATATCACTGATCTCCACACACAAACTTAAGATGCCTTTCTATCCACTGAAAAAGGGCTATCTGATAATCAACTTATCCTAAACTCCAAAAAAACTAAACTCCTGCTCTTCCTCCCTCATTCTCTCTTCCAACATGTCCGTGTTTCACATCACATCCTCCAACAACACCATCATTGAACCTGAACCGCACACCAAGCTCCTTGGTACCATCACATGATGAGCTCATATTTAACTTACATGTCTTAACAAGCATAAAACAACTCACCAAAAACTAGGTTTCCTATACTGAAATAGAAAATTCCTTACTTCCAATGCTAGACTCTCCCTGACTCAGGCTCTACTCCTCCCCTCCTTCACCTAGGCTGCCCCATTCCTTACCAACGTACAAACCACAACCTTATCTAAACTCCAACAAACTTACCACAAAGTAGCCAGCCTTGCCACCAACTCACATCACAAGTCTCACCATTTCCATTCACTGAACTCTCTTGAATAGTTAGAATTCCCTCATCAACTCCTACTATCTCGTACACCGTATTGTATACAAACCATCCACCTGCCCAGCCCTCTCCTCTCTGATATCCTATTATACCCCTACATGTACTCTCTGCACCTCCACTAGTCAGTCTTGAACATCTACCACCCTAATAAAACTGCTGGCAAACTACTCTATAAATTCACCATAACCCAAGCTTGAAACAAACTTCCCTCCCACATCAGATCAATACCCCATGCGAAACACTTCAAAAAGGAACTAAAACTCTACCTTCTTAACACTAAGACTTGTCCTTGTCATGCCCCTACCTAATCCACTACACTGCCATATTTCCTCTCCCCCTCGCCACTAACTTCTATTTACTTATCCTACATATTTTTATCTTTTTTTTTCTGTATTCTCTGTAACCTCTGTCTATCTACTCTACTTATGTATAATATGTATACTATTTCTCTATTTGGGCATGTAGCTACTACTGTAAATTAGCCTATCTGAAACTCTGTATGTACTTGTAATGTAAATGTCTCTGTTGGAGCTTTTCTCCTCAGGTCTCCACTGAAAATGGACTACTAGCCCAGTTGGACTTACCTGGTTAACAAATGTCAAATAAATAAATAAAAATAATAATTAAATCAATTAAACAACTACCTGGAAATACCTTGCTGAAGGCAATTTCAGGACAGTCTTACAGTAGTAACAGGGAAAGGTAGAGCAACTTTTTTTTACAAAAATGTAGTGAAATGCACAAATAAAAGCAGGTAACAGTAGTGATCATTCAAAATAGCTTAAGAAAGTGTGGTTTAGCAACTAAAAGTACTTAGCTTTAACTGGATGGCACTGGACAAGCAAAATGCATTTGGAACACAGACTAGGATGCCAAGGTTTGCTGCGAAAATGAGGAGAAAGTATATAGTAAAGAAGGTTTACTCAAGAGCAATACTGTTTTCTGGGTTGGCACTCAACATCATGGATCTACTGAAAGCAATGGGTGGGAAGAGCACTTAAATAGCTTATACACCAAGCAATAGAAATGAAAGAGGGGAGGGAGGGACTTAGAAATCAGATTACCATAATGGGCAGAGGCCAGAGGCAAATTCAAGGAAGAAGCAGGCTAGCTAGAGAGGGCTTCAACCAAATAAAGCCAATATCGGAGCTATTTCAGAAACTTCAGCTGAATTCTTTTGCACATTTAGTACTGCGTGTGTATGTTATTGTATGGCACCTACAGCACTAAGTGCATTTTCCTCCCCCCATATGGTGCCTTCAGCATATCCATGTGCTCCTCATAAAAATAAATATTTAAAGTGCTTAATTTTATTGTAAACATACCAAAGCAGGATCACTAGATACCCAGTTCTGCTATGTGTACTATCATTTTTTAAAAAAATGTATAGACTTCTAGTGAAAATAGCACATATTTTAACTTTTAAATAGCATTCTTAGAATTGATTTAGTTATCTGGCTATCCTACCATAACTGCTGCTCCACTGCAGGTCATGCCAAAACAAAATATTATCCAGTTGATCCAAAAATGCACCAAAAATGAACAAACCTTACCATCTGTGGTGTA
>NC_056736.1:145382393-145399893 GCF_019279795.1 Protopterus annectens | reverse complement strand
TATTCTCTTGCAGAACCTAAGCAGGCTAAAACTACCTCACTGCATACTACAAACATAGCTCATAATAGCATATACAATGCTACACCATTCATCAAATACTTAAATACCCCGGCCATCATCACTACCCTCCCACCCTGATGCTGTTGTGTTTTTAAACTCTACTGTCTTTCTAGTTACCTGTCTCTTATATTAATTTGACCACATCCCTCCTTCCCTCTACTCTTTCATTGACAACATTTTGTGAAATCACTTCAGTTCAACTATTTACATTTATTGACCTCCCCACTGTATCCATGGAACCAGAATACAAAGTGCCCACCCATTCTAATCTATCCTGCTCTTTTAAAATTAGTGGCTCTCCACTTAGATAACTAAATACCCACTCTTTCATATCTAACTGCTTAGTGCACACTACAGTTCTTAGGGTATTAACCCATTATAACCTGGTCATAATTCATGCGGGTGTAAATGACCTGAGTAATACCTCCCTAGACTATATGAAAAGAAAAATCATGGAGCTCTCAGAATATATGCCTCAGGCTGGTATGAACCTAGCATTGAGCAGCATTTTACCTTCTTCAAGGATGATGCCACTATATGAACAAAAGATGACTGACTTTAATAATTAGACTATGAATCTGCATTTGCATATGTGGTCCACCCCACATTTGTGATTGGGCATCTGGGTTTTAAATAGAATCTTTACCAGGATACACATATGATCGGAATAAGGCTATATCAGCCGAAAGTGTTTATTGGACCGATTTTTATTTCTGCATTTTACAGTTTTACTCAATAAATTTGTGGTTTTAACAGTTGCATCATGATGCCATGGTGGTCTGCCGAAGGTTTTTCTTGAAGTTAATAATTAGATTAGTTTTTGGTGTCATTCTAAAGGGGTGCAATATTTGTCAGCATTAAAGGAGATGGTCAAAAGATCACTCTGCTTTGCCAGAAATGGTCTGCACCTCTCCACTTTAGGCTTTCAAATATTAGCTAAAGCATTGTCATTCACCATAGTGCGTTTTTTAGGCAATGTCAAACTGAAAGAACGTCTCGCATAGCATATCAAAAACAAGAAAAACTAAAAGTGCTATTGCTCAATGCTAGGAGTCTAAACAAAAAACTCCACTCCCTAGAAGCTGTCTTCAACCTACAGAATGACAATGTCTGCATGGTCACTGAGACATGATTTAAAGCTGCAGACAGCACACTGACAGTGTAAGGTTATAATGCCATTATAATGCCTTTCACACATTTAGACCAGCTATTACAGAGAGAGGGACTAAAGGTGGAGGTGTCTTGATTTACATCAAAAATAAATATACCTCAAGGCTGGTCAAACAAGCCAATGCACTGGAGCTTCCACCATTTAAATCACCATAGGAAAAATCCAATACCTCTTCCTTGCAAGCTATAGGTCCCTGTCTATGATTCAGGGAATCCATACCATGTATTTAAACTTATTGGAAACATTCACCATCCAACCCAATACCATATCCATGGGCAACTTTAATTACTCCACTATTAGCTGGGAATCATATATGACACCAAACCTATAGGCACAGAGATTCCTGGATTTTGGAAACATAAACTTTCTGGACCAAATTGTCAAAACACCAACAAGAGGTACAACCATACTGGATCTGGTCTTCACTAATATGGAAGAGTGCTGCACACCCCCTTGTGTAATGTCTTCTCTGATAAGGTCAGACCACAAAATGGTCTTCTTTAAAGTAAAAATAAAACCTGAAATCCCAGCTAACCCTGGAATAATAACTTGGAAAAAGTTCAAGTCCCCATAAACCCTGTCAATGCAGAACTGTTCACCGAAACCCTGTACAAGCATGTTAATGGCTGCATAAAGGCAGCTATAGCCACCAGGAAGAAGTATAGAATTAACTCAAAAAACAACCCAGCCTTTTGGAATCACAACATCAATAGACTGTATAACAGAAGGAAGGAAATCATGGCAAAAATTAGGAGGTGCATCACCCAGCAGTATAAAAGTGCTCTCATCAAACTAAACAAACAACTCAGAAGACAAACAAAGTCTATCAAAGACAAATGTGAGGTAAGGTTGGCCTCCCAGGTCAAGCACAACCACACAGCACCTTAGCTAAGTCTGCAACCTCAAAGGCAATACACAGTTTAGTGTAGATTACATTGTAAACAGAGCTACCTATACTGAGCCAGAAGATATTGCAGACCTACTGGATGAAAAATTTAGCTCCAACTTTACCCCTCTGTCCTTCATTTTTCCTTCAGGAAATGCCATCAAATATAATTCCCCCTGCTATCACTAGGGAAGAGATCCTTGATGTTGTCAGGAACACTGCATCAATGGGTCCAAACAATTTTCCAGCATGCTTTCTAAATAGCATGAAACGTGGTCTATCAGGTCTTCTTGAATTGCTATTCAGCTGTTGCCTCCAAACAGGCTTCTTGCCTCATGAATGGAGAACAGCAACAGTCATCCCTCTGCACAAAGTTGGGCCATCTGCAGATCCTGGAAACTACAAACCTATAAGTCTCATTAGACTCATATGCAAAGCCAATGAAATATTTATCATGGAAATGAACAATAATGACATAGAAAGGCTCCAGAAACTGGACTTAACCTTATCTGGTTCCATCAAGGACAGATCATGCCCACTTAATGTGGTGGACTTCTTTGAAAAGGTCACCAAAGCAATGGTGAGGGCAGAATGGTTCACACTGCCTAGCTTGACCTGGTCAAGGCATTTGACACAATCTACTGCTCAGGCATTGTTGACAAACTTAAGAAGTTAGGTACAAACCCTTAAGTAACCCAGTGGACAGCCAGCTGCCTCACCGAAAGGACCCAGGAAGTTAGAACTGAGTAGTCCATGTCTACAAAGAGGCAGGCCAGAAGTGGAGCCACTCAGGGCTCAGTCCTGGGACTGCTCTTTTTTAGCATTTAATTCTCTGAGGTCAAGGCCAATATAAATGGCCTCTGGTTGGATAAATTTGGAGATGACTACAAATTAGGAGCTATCATTGAATCACCCACTGACACAAATTTTCTCCAGAAGGCCTAACTCAAACAAACAACATTTGCCAGAACCATGGACTAAAACTAAATTCCAAGAAATGCATAATAGTATCTTTCATGAAGTCATCCACCCCTGGTAACTATTGTATTGATAACACACCCCTAAGAGATGACCCAGTAGTCAGGGGCTTAGGGACACACATAGACAATAATCTAGCCTTTGACCATCATGTGTCTACAGTAGTGAGGAAATCATTCTATGTTGTACAACTTATAAACAAGTATATGGCATCTAGATCCAAGAAAGTCATTGTTCCACTATATTCAGCATTTATTAGACCTACCATTGAGTACAATGCCCCCTTTGGAATTTACCTAATCAGGCATATCCAACAATTGGAACATCCACAGAGGTTCCACAATTAAAAATACATAAGTAACATGTCCTATGCAAACCATATTCTGTCTCCTACAGGCTGCTGAGGGGAGATCTATGCATAGCATACAAGGCATTGTCAGACCACACTCTGATAGACCTCCAGAATATCTGCAAAACAAACAGCATCAGAATTACCCATTCTAAAGACTTAAACCTTGCCTGTGATATAAATAGGACATGATGGAGAGACAAGTATGTATCCTAGAGACAACTCCATCTTTGGAACAGTCTCCCCATCCGTATGAAGCAGAGTTCCTCCCTAACCCAATTCAAGTGTAACTAGGACAATTGGAAGTGGAACAGTAAGTTCATGCCTGGTTTGGCACTTATGTATCTAATGGACATAGGCAGCCTGTAAATGGTTCATCTCCTAGGCCCCTGTTTTTACATGTTTTACCTCCCAAGCCCCTGCTTACATTTATCAAGGGTACCATAATCGGTCAAAGATTTGGAAGGCATGGTTAGGCTTAAAAAGGCCCTTGGGGTTGTTAGCCTAGTAAACATCTATGAAACTATGAACGTAATGTGATAAAATGGTACAAAACCCAAAGGAACCTTTGTTCAAAGAACCAACATCTAATAGAATCCCAGAAATCCAGAAACTATAATTTGCAAATGTCCTGATTCTCCAGGTTAAAAATACCCAAACACTTATAATTTCTTCCTCTTACCTGCTAATCGATTTCTTCTCAGTTCGCTCTTAATGTCTTACTGAAGTGAGTTTATTGAAGTCCTCCTGTGAGAAACAGCAGGGAGTTCTGTTTTTCTTATTAGTTTGCAGGCCAGCATGGTTATAGACCACATTTGCTGCTGTCTACTGCTTAGTGATATCATTATATCTAATAACTTCTTGCTTCAGTGATGTTCTGTAATATGAACCAATGTCACTTCTTAGAACTTACTACACAGTTTAGGCTAGACGTAAAAGAGTCGCACTTGGTGTTAAGTCTGCCCTGATTCTGAAAGACCTTAGTGTAAGTGACTTACTTTGGTGAAATGACTATAAATAGGCTTACCATGGGGGCCAGATTCCAGAACTCCTGTTCTCAGCCTACTCTCAGTGTAAGAGGTCACTTACACTGAGAGTAAGTCTTATGGAATCGGGGCTTTTACATATTTGTTATTTCAGGTTTACTCAATTTTATTGAATTTCATTATTTGTGTACATATTCCTTTAGACCCTTTTAAACGCCGTTGTATTGTACATCAACTACTTCATGGAGCTTTTCTCCTTGGACCTTCACTGAAAATGTGCAGTGTAAATAGCAGGACTTTCATGGTAAGCAGAAGCAAATAAATAATAAATGAATAAGTTGAACCACAGTAATTACTAACTCCACTTATTACAAGTCCAAAGCATAATATTCAGTCACGTGTCCTCTGCATCTAAACAGGGAAAAAATTGTATTACAAAATTTGCAAATCTAACCACAGCCTATTTTCTGAAGACAGTGAATTCTCTTAACACGTTAAAACTGCAATAACAAAATAAAGAACATATTCAAAAATTAAAAAAAAAAAAAAAAAAAAAAAAAAAAAAAAAAAACAAATGTTGCTTGAAAACTATTCTTCCTCTTTCTGTGCATTTTATCACAGCTACATACACACTCTGGCAGTTTATAGCTATTGAGCAACATATACAATACTGGGATAAAGGGACACCAGTTAGAAAAATTAAAATAAATTATCCAATGCATTTCTAAAGAGTCCAAGCCAGAGAAAGTTTTAGCAACTTTCCAGAACATTTCACTTGTGTTTTCAGTCAGGTACAGAAAGTTCAAACAAGAATTATTTTATATTATAAATATTTTCCAGTTATTGAGTGTTATATAAAGTAATTGATATTGGTTTGAGTTGGAATAGTGAAAGTTATATAGATTACCATTATTAATAAGTGGTTTAATGCTGAAAAACAGCTTATGCATCTCTCTCTCTCTCTCTCTCTCTATATATATATATATATATATATATATACACACACACACACACACACACACACACACACACACACACACACACACACACACACACTCACACAAACCGCCAAATGTCCATAACAACAACATTCAAATAGCCCATTAAAATGGATTGACTGCATATTCAGATGAACATTAAAAAAAAAAAAAAAAGAGAGAGAGAAAAAAATCCCCTTCACAGCAGAGAAGCTGGCTCAAGCAGAACCATGTGCCAGAATCCTGAAGCAACACACCAGCTCCCCTCATCTCTTTAAAAAAGTACTTCACTGCATTACCCAATTGGCTTATTACAGTTATAAACCCCACCCCCATTCTCCCATTGAAGAGTTTAAAGAAAAAGGATGTTCTTTCAACTGGCACACCAAGGAGGTTGCCAGTTGCACACTCACCCTTCCTCTTGCCCCAACCATTCAGGTCACATTTCTCTGACCTGCCACTGGCCCTCCTTCAAGACATTTTATTAAAAATATTTTATTAACTGTAGCAAACTGCTTACTACAAATGAAGAAAGCAGATGCCACATTTTATTTACAACATTCATGTTTTAGTTTATAAAACAATATTATTTTTTTTAAACTGTAGAAAATTGCTTACTACAAATGTAGCAAACAGTTGCTACAGTTTATACCCTGGCTGCAGGGAGTTCAGCAATGTTCAGGTTGTATTTATTTATGTATTATTTTTAAACTGCATCAAATGGCTTGTTACAATGTAGGAAACAATTGCTACAGTGCTCAGCTTTAGTTTTTAATACAATACCAGATTTTACTTGAGAGATCAAGTTTGGTTGATCATGGCTCTACGACACTTTGCACCTCAGGCAGTTGACCCTTTTGCCCAACCCTACTTATACTAGTGGCACAGCCCTTTCCCCATGAGACTTATATAACCCAGAACAACAGTAACAAAACTTCTGCAAGTATGGCAAGTGCAACGGCCCAAACCAGAACCAAAACTCAAAACCAAAAAAGGCAGCACTCCAGTGAGAGGTTATAACCGACTTTATTAAAGTCAAAAAGCAGTCAACAAACCGGTTTCAGCCTTAAGCCTTTTTCAATGTATAACACATAAACTGCAGGCCAATTCCATTTCTATAAGGACAGCATCATAGTCAGCAGATACATACCAAACAATCAATTGACAGAATTATAAATGTTCATTCAGACCAGGTGAAAAAAGACCCCCCCACCCAGTCTGACACTCCAGGTTTTTTCTTTTTTGTTTAAAATGTTATGCCAACCAGCTTTGACGTTTCTATTACCATGTATGTTATCTATAACAGTAAATTTAACTTGGACAGTCAGATGTTTAATAGTGTGCTTATGTAATGCATTAGTGCAACATTTAGTTCTAATGTTGCTCAGGTGTGTGTGTGTGTGTGTGTGTGTGTGTGTGTGTGTGTGTGTGTGTGTGTGTGTGTGTGTATATATATATATATATATATATATATATATATATATATATATATATATATATATATATATTATATATATATGTATATATATATATATATATATATATATATATATATATATATATATGTTCATAGAATCACTACTAAATACCGAATGCCCACAATCCCGATGCTTAAAACACCGAGACCACATGCCCAAAACACCACAATACCGAATATGTAAAACCGCAAAATTCAAAATCGTGAAAGTTATACAACCAAACAGCACACACATACACACACCTTCCCCCCACAACCAAACAATGCATCCTACACTAGACTTAGGCAGGGGGGCAAACACCCTGCACCCCCCCCACACCCCCTACTTTATTATTCTAACTTTGAGATTGCACAAACAGACACACAAGGCAAACTCACACCCACACATTACAGTCCCACACACACACCACAGCCGCAACACACACTTACACACACTACACCCCTCACAAACACACTTACACACACATACTTACCTGAACCGCAACACCAGAAGTGCTAACGCAAAATCCCTTAACATTGGGATTTTGCATTTCACACTTCAGGTTTTTCGGTAATGCGGGGATTCGGTCATCTGGTCTCAGTGTTTTCAGCATCAGGATTTTGGGCGTTCGGTATTTGTAGTGATCCCATGTATGTGCAGCAGGTAAAGGTGATAAAGGATAATGAGGGAAACATACTCACAAGCGAGGAGAGTGTGTTGAGGAGATGGAAAGAGTACTTTGAGGGGTTGATGAATGAAGAGAATGAGAGGGAGAGAAGGTTGGATGATGCAGGGATAGTGAATCATAAAGCACAATGGATTAGCAAGGAGAAGTAAGGATAGCTATGAAGAGGATGAAGAATGGAAAGGCTGTTGGCCCAGATGACATACCTGTGGAAGCATGGAGGTGTTTAGGTGAAATGGCAGTGGAGTTTTTAAACAGATTGTTTAATGAAATCTTGGAAAGTGAGAGGATGCTTGAGAAATGGAGAAAAAGTATTTTGGTACCGATTTTTAAGAATAAGGGTGATATGGAGAGCTGTAGTAACTACAGAGGGATTAAACTGATCAGTCACAGCAGGAAGTTATGGGAAAGAGTAGTGGAAGCAAGGTTAAGAGGGGACGTGATGATTAGTGATCAGCAGTATGGTTTCATGCCGGGAAACAGCACTACAGATGCGATGTTTGCTCTGAGAGTGTTGATGGAGAAGTACAGAGAATGTCGGAAGGAGTTGCATTGTGTTGTTGTAGACTTAGAGAAAGCATATGACAGGGTGCCTAGAGAAGAGTTGTGGTATTGTATGAGGAAGTCAGGAGTGTCAGAGAAGTATCTAAGTGTGGTACAGGATATGTACGAGGGTAGTGTGACAGCGGTGAGGTCTGCCGTGGGAGTGACGGATGTGTTTAAAGTCGAGGTGGGGTTATATCAAGGATCAGCTCTGAGCCCTTTCTTATTTGCAATGGTGATGGACAGGTTGACAGACGAGATCAGACAGGAGTCCCCGTGGACTATGATGTTTGCAGATGACATTATGATCTGTAGTGAGAGTAGGGAACAGGTGCAGGAGACCCTGGAGAGGTGGAGATATGCTCTAGAGAGAAGAGGAATGAAAGTCAGCAGGACTACGACAGAATATATGTGTGTGAATGACAGGGAGGATAGAGGAATGGTGAGGATGCAAGGAGTAGAGGTGGTGAAGGTGGATGAGTTTAAATACTTGGGGTCAATAGTTCAGAGTAACGGTGAGTGTGAAAGAGAGGTGAAGAAGAAAGTACAGGCAGGATGGAGTGGGTGGAGAAGAGTGTCAGGAGTGATTTGTGACAGACGAGTACCTGTAAGAGTGAAAGGGAATGTCTACAAGAGGGTAGTGAGACCAGCTATGTTATATGGGTTGGAGACAGTGGCATTGACACAAAGGCAGGAGCTTGAGCTGGATGTGGCAGAGTTAAAGATGTTAAGATTTGCACTGGGTGCAATGAGGGTGGACAGGATTAGGAATAAGTATATTAGAGGGTCAGTCCAGGTTGGAAGGTTTGGAGACAAAGCCAGAGAGGCAAGATTACATTGGTTTGGACATGTGCTGAGGAGTGATGCTGAGTATATTGGGAAAAAGATGCTAAGGATGAAGCTACCAGGTAACAGGAAAAGAGGAAGGCCTAAGATAAGGTTTATGGATGTGGTGAGAGAAGACATGCAGGTGGTTGGTGTGACAGAGCAAGATGCAGAGGACAGGAATAAATGGAAACAGGTGATCCACTGTGGCGACCCCTAACAGGAACAGCCGAAAGAAGATAAATATGATATATACATATATACATATGTGTGTGTGTATTGATATCTATATCTATATCTATATATGTATATATATATATATATATATATATATATATATATATATATATATATATATATATATATATATATCTGTATCGCTATATCTATAGGGATATCTATATCTAAATCTGTACAGAAAGATAGTTCAATATATATCAATTTTTCTCACTCTCTCTATATATATATACATAATATATACCATTTGCATATTTTATATAGATACTATATATATATATATATATATATATACATATATATATATATATATATATATATATATATGCTTATACACACACACACACACACACACACACACACACACACACACGCACACACGCACACACACACACATCACAAGAACCTTTAATTTTGAAAAGGATACAGTTATAAAATATGACAAATAAATGGCTAATGAAACTAAATTTGCATGAGTCACACAGCAAAATATGATTTGTAAGCTAAAATTAGCCTTGATTTATATACTGCAGATTACACTACCTGCACGAGCAGCAACATTAGGTACCTCATCTGTAATGTAAGTTATTTTAATAGAAATGTATTTTGCACCATGACAACTAAATCACATTATTCTTGCAACTGAAAGGACATACAGAAACTCTAAGGATTCCTTGCATTCACTCACTGTTTTCTATGGAAGAGATAAAGGTAAAATGATGGATCACTCAATTAATCCCAAATAATATTAATAACTAATAATAGTATTTGTATCTTTATGCATACTAACAATTTCTAAAATCATATAATAGTACAATCATTTTCTGTTGTTGATATTCTAGGTACATTTGTGTCATACTTAAATATTCATTAGGCTAAAGAACTATAATTTTGCTCAGTTCAGCAAAACGACAAACACTATAATTTGTACACTATTCAATTAAATTTTCAATAAAGGAGTAATCAAATGAACTCCGATAAATTATACATAATGAAATAGGTCTTATATGAACTTAATGTGGTAAAGAAGCATTAAAATGCAATTAAATTAATTAATTTTATTTTAGACACATATTGAGATCAAAATATGTTAAATCATTTTTTGAAGTATTAACAGAATTCCCAAGTAACAATAATCCAAAGTCACCAAGTAACATATATATCTCAGATATATCAATTTGGTGAAAATGTGACGAATAGATATAGATAAAGAAAACATGGAAATGAGTTGAACCTTATTAACTTGCTAATTAGTTCAATGGCAAATATTAACTCAAAATTTAATTTAAAGACTATAAAATTAATAAAATAAAATGTTTTAGATTACTATTTCATTGAGAACTGTTTGAGGTTTGCATGTTATGCTGACAGATAAGCACTCAGAAATAATACAAAATACGCATATGTGTAGTCACTACAGATGAAATTAATTAATTGTTTCTAAATAAATTCTTCTGCTGAAAAAAACTGAATTTGATTAAGTATTCTGTCTCTGCCTTTTTCCCTTTCTTATCTCTCCATTTCTGTTGCTCTCTGTCTGTCTGTCTGTCTGAGTAAAATGCAAGCAGTGTTTTGGATTAAAACTTCTCTGGGTACTTTTGTTAGGAATAGATAATCCCAGGGATACAATAAAACTCCATGTAGGCTTCAGGAAAGCCTATGCAGAGTTTATGCATTAGTGGGATGAGCAGCAGCAGTAACTGCATGCTCCTGCTGCTCATCACGCTTATATGAATGCAAGGATGGTTTTCTGGCCTGTATCAATGTTGATGGCTAGGAAACCATGCAGAGCAGCATGAACACAGAAAGAAGATGCATTCAGATTTGCTTATGAGCAAATCTGTTCAGCAAAAGTGTGCAGACAGCCTCAATTACTACCAGGGGTAAAAATATTGCAATGCCAGCAGTAGCACATAGTAAAGAAAAGTGTACTCGGTGCAATGTACACTAAAACTTGTTTGAAAAATGAAATAATGGAGAGGGTGTTTTACACAGGAAGAGCAAATACAAGGAAACATACATTGGACAGGGAAAGTTTGCTGATGAAAACGGTCACAGCCATGAATGATAAGAATGAATAAAGAGTAAGAGGCCATGGTAAATATGTCAATGTTCCCTAAATAGGATATGTCAATGTATGTATACTTCCAGCACAAGCCACTAGCATTACATTAAGCATACATGTAGACAGCACAGCATGTACTACTATTTACACTTCATGAACAAGTATATTATGATAAAACTGCACATTATAGTACATATGTGATGGGCACACAAGGTTACATGTCAATGGAGGTGAATGGTTGTGATATAAACATCACTGACATGCTCACTGGACAGGATGTTTAGGAAGAATGGTATACAAATTAGGTGTGTATGCATATTCTGAAGATCTTCAAAATGACTTCCTTGAATATGACTGACATGTCATCATAATGCTCATCCAATCAGTGACACATAGCAATTGACTCCTGGACAAATGTAGATGGAAATAGGCACAATTCTGCACATTTTCACAATATTATCACCATTAATCTGTGGCTTTGACAGAATATGTGAGTATAACTTATTACACATTTTCTTCAGAAACAGTCATCTACAACTATAATCTATAAGTGAAATTCACCACTCCTTCCCCAAAACTAAGCAATTTATGGAGGGTTTAAGAGGGACATTGTTAAAACTGGATTTGAAATCAGAGCCAGTCATGGCCATCTGATAGGTTTGCATGACACATAAGCCACAATCATCATCTGCAAGACTGAAACCCATAAGATGACCTCCTCTCAAGAGATAATAGGCTGAGCAATGGTGGCATACATTGGGTGATGGCTTTTGGGGACAGGAGGTTGATGTTTGATTCAAATCTGTCAGCTAGAAGGTTGTCTATTTCTTGTGGTTCAGTATGGGTTTTGCCATCCACAACCAACTCTGCACATACCTGTATATTCCACTTAAAATTTCAGATGCAGTTACAAAATGCTTTGTGACATCACCTCCAACTGCAATATTGTGTATGAATTGCATGCAACACTGTGGAACTATAAACACAGTCATACATTGCAAGCTGTTCTATATCATTACATCATTTGTACATCATATTCCTATATGTTTATCAGTGGAAATATGTGGGTGAGGGCCCTGACACTATATATGTACATATTACAACTGTTGTGTATGTAATTCATGCATAACCATTAATGACACAAATTGACAGTCCCAAAAATGCTTCTGCAAAACATCTGAACTATTTTTGTGAATAGCAACACAATTGTGCATGCAAGGAATTCCCCAAAGTTGAATGTGAATCTAAACATGTCAAACGTTTTGTGTGTATAACAGCATTACAACATGTAGATGAATCCAGGTGTATATGTCCATGTAATCAGTTGTTGTTGTTGTTTGTCTTTCAGCTTTTTCCCGGTAAGGGGTCACCACAGCGGAACTCCAGTCAGCTAATGATTGGCAGTAGATTTTTACGAAACACCGAGGTGCCAGCTTGTCACCCAATCATAAACGAAGGCACGCCCATTTACACATGCATGTCTTTCGAATGCTACCCTACCGCGGAGAGGACATGCAGACTCCACACAGAAGGCACTTCCAAGCCAAGCCGAGAATCGAGCGGGAGAACCTCTTGCTGTGAGGTAACAACGCTACCGCTGTACCACCACGGCAGACATGCCCATGTAATCAGTATGATGTAATATTGCCATATGTCAGATACAATTTCCAGATGCTACGTATACACATGCACACCTGTGCCATACTGCATGGCTGAATGAGAATTGAGCACAATGCTGATATACTCCACTACAAGAATACATGCCTTAGTAAAGCAACAATATACAAAGCATCATCCAATGTCAACAGTCCTCAGGAGATGTATTAATAGAGCTGGTTATGGAAGGAATATGTAACCAAAAGGCAGCAGTGGGCATCAAGACAAAAGCTTAAATCATAGATTAGAATACACTGTTATAAGGCTACAGTACATCTACACCTCAGCGAAGCACAAGTGGATGACAACAGTATTGATATGTACAATCTTCAGAGGGCCATAAAGCATTATAGGTTCACAGGAATGTACTAGGCTAACATCCCTGGAGCTTTACAAGCCTAGCCCATAGGATTACTCTAACATCGTGCCACTCAACCTTAGTTGCTAGTGCCTCTGAGTAGAGCCAATGGAGTGATCCCCAGGGTGAATCAAGAGCACAAAAACTACTACCCATAACTATATCATTTAAAACAAAATTGTGATACCTATGTGAGGGAAGATAGAAGTTGTTTGTGAATATCTGTGCATGTGTTTGATTTTATTACAGACTGGGGCTGTCTCTAAGAGACATGTCCACCACCCCATGAGTGAATTAGCAATCACACATCCAGTGGTCTGCAGGTGGCTTGCACATGGTAATGTAGTGGCTCTGCTTCATGATGTGTATATATATCTTTGAGAGTATGATATCCTCAGTCCTGTTATGTGGACAGAAGGAACACGAGACATTGGATTCATGGGGTTATGTAAAATATTCTCCCAAGTGCAAATCAAATGAAAAGGGTTTCAGAACATCATACAATGACTGTAATATACCGCCAGTCACACACACCAATTGATTGAGGTTAGATTCAAACTCACACCTGTGTAAGTATATAAGCATGATTCCATACAACCAAAGACTAGCACCACTACAGATGTCCAACTTTAACACTCTCAGAGTGCACTTTATAGAGGATGACATCATCAGTGTATGGTGAGAAGATGTTGGTAGGACTGTGTGACATAGATGTGGACTCATATCTTAGTATAACATTGTCTCCTGACTGAGAGTTGAATGAACACACACACTTAAGTTGACCACTTTGAGATTAAAACCCCTACCTATTTAGTTAGACAAGCTAGAGTACATAGTACTTAACACTAGCACCACAACCCAAGTGTGACTATATCTGTATCAGATTGCAGTTATTAGAAAATGACATCTCTAGTGTATGGTGAGAAGATGATATTGGGAGGTCTGTATGAAACTGCTGTGCAGTCCTGTACCATTGTAAAAGTATTTTTTGAATGATACTTGAGTGAGGTAAGCAGGACCTGGAGTCAAGCTCTTATAACTACACACACATGCAAATTGCCTGTTGTGAGATTTGATCCCATACCTAACTAGTTACAGGAGCCAGAGAAAAGAAAACTTAGCACTAGTACCACAGCACAAGTCGGAGTTTAACTGTATCAGAGTAGAGGATGACATCATCAGTGTATGGTGAAAAGATGATGGTGTGAGAGCTGTAGGAAATTGATGTGGAGTCATGTACCAGTGTAAAAGTATTTTCTGATTAATACTTGAGTGAGGGCAGAAGGACCTAGAGTCAAGCTCTTCTGACTAAGCACACACACATGCACACATACATTCACACACACGCACACACACACACACACACACACACACACACACACACACACACACACACATGCACACGCACCCACACATTCACCCACACACACACCCATACACACACACACACACACACACACACACACACACACACACACACACACACACACACACACACACACACACACACACACACCACACACATTCACTGTGGTGAGATTAAATCCCTTATCTAACTAGTTATACAAGTGAGAGAACAGAGTACTTAATACTAGTACCACAGCACAAGTCTGACTTTAGCACTTTCATAGTGCACTTTATAGCAGGTTATGTGATCAGTGTATGGTGTGAAAATGATGGTGTGAGGGCTGTAGGGAATTGCTGTGTAGTCATGTAACTATGTGAAAGTATTTTCTGAATGTTACTTGAGTAAGAGCATCAAGAACTGGAGTCACATTCTTCTAACTACACATGCACATGCATTCAGACATACAGATAGACAGACACGTTGACTGTTGCATGATTATGTCCCCTATTTAACTAGTTACACAAGCTGGAGAACACAATACTTAACAATCACACCATCACAGACATCTGATTTTATCACTGTCACGGTGTTCTTTATGGAGGATGACAACATCACAGTGTCACAGGAAAGATATACTATTATTATGAGATGTGTGCAAAGGCAGGACTTGGGCTATGAATGCATGATTACGATTTGCAAAAATAAATTTAAATATATCCTGGTAATCTATTTGACAGGAGCTGTCATGAATGTATCTTGCAGATGTACCTGTATACACACACACACACTCACACATGCTTGCTCACACACACACACACACACACACACACACACACACACACACACACACACACACACACACACACACACACATGCACACACACAAACTTTGAAACCCCACTACTGCAAAGGTGGAGGTATGTGTCTTCATATTCAGATGAAGTAATGTCCACATTAATCGAATTTATTGACAATCACCGTCATGCCTTCTTAGATCGATATTTTATCCTATTCAATAGCATCTACAGTGGAGTCCTTTATCTATATTATATCATTTAAGTTTAACTTAGCCACCATCAATACTTCCCACTCTCCAATATACCTTCTCATATCAGCCTTTCATCCCTATTATGTAAAAGTCAAATTTTCTATTTCCATAAATTATTTGACTGCTTAGTAATCAAGCTACTATTCTAAACTGTTTTGTCTACTAATTATCTTTTCCATTTTATCATAAATGTTAAAGTCACTCTTATTTTTGATCATATAATTTTTCTGTCAATATTGTGCTTTTATTTTTTGTTTAAAAATGTATGCCATGTCTTGATATTACTGTTGTTTAAACTTTTAGTGTCCAAACATTGTACTGTGAAGCTTTTTTCCCTGGGTCTCAACTGAAAATGGGTTTCTGACCCAGTCAGACTTTCCCAGTCACCAAATGTCAATAAATAAATAAATAAATAAAAATAGTGTGATATAATCATGGATGACCAATGTCCAGTGACAGTATAAACCCATACCAAATGTAACACTGCATTTATCCTCTATATTTATGTAGTTTACTTCACAATGACAAAAATACTGATATATCACTTGCAAGTGCATTGCTGCAAGGCACACATGAATATCAGAAAGCATGTGCTCAGTCAAGCAAACATGTACCTGCCATTCTCTTGTGTTTATTAATGCCTTTTCATGTATTTGAAAATAACAGTGAGGCATGTTAAACACCTCTTTACATCGTGCATTGCTGAGAAACTGATTTTTACAGATGATGGCAAAGTGTTAGCACATTCATGGTTTGAATTTCATGAGGTTGTGAAGTAGTTTGCAAGATATGATTTGGGAGAAATTGCAGACATATACTGTGATGTTCATGCCATAGTCTATATCTGAGATGTGGCCAAAGTTTTATTACATAAATAACAGTTGCCATTGCCTTCCAATTTGTGCATCATCAAGTGCCGAGCAAATGCAACTCTATACTTAAGGAAAAAACTGTAACATTTAATTTGGTTTGCCTTCCTTTGTGTAAATAGATTCAGCAGTAAGGCATGGCAATCAGCACTCTGGACAGTACTGAGTGTAGAAAATACACCTGATCCCCAACTTTCTCTGTGGTGCAGTACGCAAGAGAGAGAGTCCAGGTGAGCCAGGCTTCAAATCCAGATTATTCCCTTTTTTTTACAAATACTGTCAGGAAGACATTAGCTAGGAAAACGTGGTCAGGACTGCAAATCCGACAATCAGTGACTACACTAAACTGTGTGTCTTTCAGCTTTTTCCTGGTAAGGGGTCGCCACACCGGAACTCCAGTCCGCTAATGATTGGCAGAAGATTTTTACAAAACACCGAGGTGCCAGCTTGTCACCCAACCATCATCGAAGGCACGCCCATTTACGCATGCATGTCTTTCGAATGCTACCCTACCGCGGGGAGGACATGTAGACTCCACACAAAAGGCACTTCCAAGCCAAGCCGAGAATTGAGCGGGAGAACCTCTTGAAGTCAAGTAAAAATGCTACTGCCGTACCACCACGGCAGACATGCCCATGTAATCAGTATGATGTAATATTGCTATATGTCAGATACAATTTTCAGATACTACGTATGCACATGCACACCTGTGCCATACTGCATGGCTGAATGAGAATTGAGTACAATGCTGATATACTTCACTACAAGAATACATGCCTTAGTAAGGCAACAATATACAAAGCATCATCCCATGTCAACAGTCCTCAGGAGATGTATTAATAGAGTTGGTTATGGAAGGAACATGTAACCAAAAGGCAGCAGTGGGAATCAAGACAAGAGCTTAAATCATAGATTAGAATACACTGTTGTAGGGCTACAGTACATCTACACCTCAGTAAAGCACAAGTGGATGACAACAGTATTGATATGTACAATCTTCAG